>NW_021167263.1:0-220809 GCF_003724135.2 Verticillium nonalfalfae | reverse complement strand
ACATTTGACGCTCTCACCGTCAGGCTCAGGGTTCGATTCCCTGGTTCGGAACATGATAGGCTTGCAAGGGCTGAATTTCTGTTTTGGCATTTTTTGGCGATTCAAAATGTTTTGGGTCGTCGTTGGGTTGCGTATGCTGCGGTTGTCCAAAGCTGTATTGGTGGCAGTGCATAGTCACGTAGTCAGCGAGCTAACGAAGGGGGGACATGGTGTATGAACGAAAGTCATGAAATTCACGACTCTTGGTGGTATCATTGAATCTAATCGTCAAACCCCCCAAACTCCTCCTCCTTGGCCTCCTTGGCGCCATTCTTCCTCCTGACCTCCTTGATGAGGTCCTGCAGCTCCCTGGCCTCGATCTTCTCGTCCTCGGTCATCTTGCTCTCGCGCTCCTTGTCCCTCTTCTTCAGCCGCTTCTCCCGCCTCTCGACGCGCACCTCGGCCTTTTCGTGCTTGTCGCTCCAGGCCTCGTTGTTCCGCCTCTTGCGCTTGTTCCTGTCGTCGTCGCCGGCCTTTTTGACGCCGCTCCGCTCGAGCTCGAGGGCCTCCCTGCGCTGCGCCTCGCGCGCCTTGTCCTTGTACGCGAAGGCGTCCCAGTCAATCTCGCCGAGGCCGAGCGTCTTGTCGCCGTCCCACGCCTTGACCTCGGGCATGGACGGCAGGCGCAGCAGGCCCCAGGCGCGGCCGAGCTCGGCCCAGTCGAGGTCCTGCAGGCGGAAGATGGAGGACGTCTGGTGGGCGGCGTAGGAGCGTACCCAGCTGACGAACGCGCGCTGCGCCTTGTCGTGGTGGGCGCGGTCGGCGCGGAGAAAGGCGCGGATGCGGGCCGTCGCGGCCTCGGCGGCGGACGGGTCGAGGGTCACGTCGGGAGTCGTCAGCGGGTGGATGGGCGTCTTGCGGACGGCGAGGAAGGGTACAAAATCCTCCTCGCGGCCTGGGTGGAGGAGAACGACGGCGAGGCCTTTGCGCCCGGCGCGGCCGGCGCGGCCGGCGCGGTGGATGAAGACCTTGGGATCTGAGGGCGGGTCGACTTGGCAGACAAAGTCGACCTGGGGAATATCGAGGCCACGAGCGGCGAGGTCGGTGCAGAGGAGGACCGAAGGGGAGACGGACGTGAGGAAGCGGTTGAAGGACTTTTCGCGCACCTTGGGCGGCAGCTTGCCGTGCAGGGGCACAAGTGAGAAGCCGGCGGGGAGCATGTCGGGGAGGATGTGCTGGAAGTAGTCGACGGCGGCGCAGGTGGAGAGGAAGATGATGCTGCGCTGGGGGCGCGGGTTGAGCTTGTCGAGGATCTGGGCGAGGGCCGGCATCTTCTGGGAGGCCGGCGTGAGGAGGTATGCCATTTGCAGAGAGGCGGGAATCTTGCGGTCTTCGATGATGTTGCCGTCGCGGAGGGACTTGACGCGCACAGCGATCTTGACGGGGTTGCGCAGGCCAACAGTGATGATCTGGGAGACGGCCTCGGAGACGGAGGCGCTGAAGAGACCGGTTCGGCGCTGCTTGGGGAGGTGGGAGAGGATGCGCTGGAGGTCCTGACGGAACCCCATGTCGAGGATGCGATCGGCTTCGTCGAGGACGAGCATGTCAAAGGTGGACTGGCTGCAGTGGACGTGGGGCGAGGCGAGGAGCTCGACGAGGCGGCCGGGCGTGGAGACGAGAATGTTGGGAGAGTGACGCACGAAGAAGCTGAGATCTTGCTGCGTCGTGGTCGTGCCTCCGACGAGCAGCTGGGGCACGGCGATGGGCACGGCCGAGTCGGGGCGCTTGTCATCCTCCTTCAGGAAGGGAAGCATCTCCGAGGAGGCAGTGTGGAAGGCGATGAGGCCCATGAGAACGTTGTAAATCTGCTGAGCGAGCTCGCGAGTCGGCGAGACGATAATGGCGAAGACATGGCCACGCTTGGTGGGTTCGGAGAGGCGGAGCAGCTTCTGCACGATGGGGAGCAGAAATGCCAGGGTCTTGCCGCTGCCGGTGACAGCTTCGACGACGACGTCCTTGTTGCCGAGGAACTGGGGAATAGTGGCGGCCTGAACAGGCGTCATGCGCTGATAGCCCTGACTTGCGACGAAATCAAGGACCCATCTGGACACTGCGTGTTAGTTTCTGGCATCTGCCATAGACAAGCGATAGAGTTGATGGAGGGACACTGACTCTGCCAGGGGAGGGGTAAGACCACGCCAGTCTCTGGGATCCTTCTTCTTCTCTGTGACCGTCGCTGAGGGCGCCATCGTGGAACGCAACGATGTGAGCTCGCGTGACAAGGCGTTGACTGCGACGTGGTCAATGAAGGCCTCGAAGTTCGGAGGAGGGGCAAGCACGTCGCAGGTGTCGAGGTCAATTGGTGGTTGGAATCTTGAACTTTTTTCTGTTATCTTATCTGGCATGTTCAAATTGTTATCTTATCAGAGATCAAGCACCAGCAGTGGCCACACCACGTGACTGTCAGCAGGGCGCTGGCTGCCTGATGACGAGGGTCTGCGTGGTTGGTCATGGGTGAGGGAGGAGTGGGCATCTGACGTCTCTGCGCATCTCTCTGCGCCTCCGTCGAGTGTACAGCAGCTGCGAATGAGATCGTGGACCATGAGGAGAGATGGCCTCGTTACGCCCAGGCCGACGGGCACAGCACAGTTTGACTGCAAAACCACAACGTTCCTCAAAACGTCACTAGATGGCCAAATTGCGACCCAAGGCTCCTTGTCGTTGGTGTGCACCCGTGGTCCTGTCGTGGCCCACCCCCCCGGTCCAGTGACCCCCAGTCGCGTGCACAGGAGACTCACCGTCCAAGCCACTGGACTGGCGCCGGTGCAGCACCTGGCGGCCGCCGAAAAAATTCCTCTGGTGGACAGCCACCTGCCACCAGACTGGCCTATCACTTCTCCTACCACCTACCTGCCTTACCCAACCGTGCCTAGTACTCACTGCCTGCTGGCGCTGTGCAGGAACAGAAACAATCTTACCTTAGCCTCGCGCAGAAATCAAGATAACCGACTCGTCCGTCTTTTACTGCCCCAAGCCAGCCGTTCCGTCGAACCCCCATCTCCGACCGCTCCGATCCTGACTGCGCCCTCCCAACCCATCACACCATACTCTCTGCCTCTCTCTACGCACCCCCCATCGTCGAGGCCGCATGTCCTCATCCTCTCCATCGACCAACCCGCAGGGACCAACATGCGGCGGAGTCGACCTCTGCTGCATCAACGACAGAAACCATCACGCTGGATCCGATAGCCCACGTCGACTCTACCCTCGAAACAGGCCATAGTTGCCTGGGTTTCAGCAGCCAAAAGAGCCACCACCGCCTTTTCGCATTTCTGTTTGGCCCCGAACGCGACCCCCCCTCCGATTTTGACAGCCCTCCAACCGCCGCCCCCCTGCGTGCTTCGCGGAAGGACAAACATCTCCACTCTGCCCTTTGGCCCTTTCGCTTCTTCTCCTTCCGACCCTGTCTCGTCGGTCCCCTCCACTGTTCCGCCCTACCACCATTCCCCTCCGACATGGCCTCGCGAGGCAAGAACGCCGCCACGCCGGCCACGCCCCGCGTCATCTCTCCGAGTCCGACCCCGTCCGAAATAGCAGATCCCTTCTCCTCCCAAGATGGCTATGCCGGCCCGACCACGCGCTCCGCCGCCCGGAAACGCCGGGCCACCCCGCAACCTGTCAACGAGAACATTGACGAGGAGGACGACTCGGACCCCAGCCTGCGGAGAGCACGCACACGAAGCCGCTCACCCATCGACATGCGTCGCGTCAAGCCTCTGACCTCAACGTCATCGTCCTTGTCCGCCAAGACGAAATCGCCCGTCGTACCGAGCGAGCCTATTGTCAAAGATGGCACGAGCGGTGGCAGCGGCAGCAGCAGCAGCAACGGCAAGGCCAAGACAAAGGTGCCCCAGACGAACGGCCATCTCGCCGTGCCCTCGGCAGCGCCTACCGGCTGGAGCTGGCGCGATTTCAGCCGGAGCCCGAGTCCCCTAGGCCTCATCCCCATTCACCGAAAGTGGCGGACATTCGTCCACAAGCACGAGGTGCCTCGCAAGATCCTCCACGTCTCCATCGGCGCCGTCACCCTGTGGCTCTACATCACGGGCGTCCACACGCGCTCCGTCGCCCCCTGGCTCATGACCTTCCTCGTCCCCATTGCCGCCACCGACATTCTGCGCCACAATGTCGCCGCCTTCAACAGCTTCTACGTTTCCATCCTCGGTGCCCTGATGCGCGAGAGCGAGTACGCCGGCTACAATGGCGTCATCTGGTACATGCTCGGCGCCTGGCTCGCCTGCTACGCCTTCCCCAAGGACGTCGCCGTCATGGCCGTCCTGCTGCTGAGCTGGTGCGACACGGCCGCCAGCACCTTTGGCCGTCTCTGGGGCCGCTACACGCCGCGCATCCGCCGCGGCAAGTCCCTCGCCGGCTCGCTCGCCGCCTTCCTCGTCGGCGTCGGCTCCTCCGCCTTCTTCTGGGGCTGGTTCGTCCGCTTCTTCGGCCCCCAGCCCGGCGACGAGGGCTTCATGTTCCAGGGCTCCCTGCGCCTGCCGCAAGCTGCCGCCGAGGCCGTCGGCCTCACGAGCGAACAGGCCACCGTGGCAGGTCCGCTGGCCCTTGGCGTCGTCAGCCTGTGGAGCGGCTTTGTGGCCGCTGCCAGCGAGGTCGTCGACGTCTTTGGGTGGGATGACAACCTTACGATTCCCGTGCTCAGCGCCGCCGGCATCTGGGGCTTCCTCAAGGTGTTCGGCTAGACTGTGTGTGTGGAACACTCGTCAAGTACGACATGGGGCGGAAAGATAGGGGGTTAGCAACCACGTGAACATGGGAACACTGAACCGGGACGGGCAAGCTGCCATCATGGTGATGGAGCATATAAACGGCCTGAAGTAGGCCGTTCTGCATCGCCGGCGTTACCGTGTTTTGGCTCGAGGGAGCGATCCTTTCCTCGCTGCGCTGGGCAATGAACAGAAAGGGGAAGTGGGGGCAGGGCGATGGGGTGTCTTCTCCCCCGGTATGAAGAAGGCACGTGTTTGTGATAGACGAAACTTTGTTGTACCATGGGAAATCAGGGATGGGACGGGTAGATGAACGACGACGAAACTTGTGATATATACATACATGGAAACCCCCTCGGTAGTTTAGCTAATCGGTGCTGAGAGCATCATTCTTTCACCCTCAATCACGACTGGCCTTTGATAATCGTCCTGTCAATTTTTCTGGCGAGGCATATATCGTGGGGATAGACATGCCCCCCTGCCGCAAGGCCTCTGCCAGCCTGCCCGACCATATACGAAATCCTTGTGGAGAGCTTGTCGGCGCATGACAATGCAGCGTCAATCCTCCTCACGTTTGATGGAATGTCGTGCAGCGGGAAGAGCGGGATACTACCGGTGGCTGCTGGCCGCCATGTGAAGGCGCCCGCGAACGCACTTGATAACGGGGGCAACCGAAAGAAAAAATCGTCACGGTGCCGAGCTGAAGACAGTTCGTCAGCGGCAGGACGGGCGGCCACTGGGCGAGACGAGACCAGGGTCTCCTCCAGACGGAGGACACAGACTGGGATTCGTTGATGATGCACGCTGGCACAGCGTTGCTGGTCCACACGAGTCTGACCGCTTCCTGTTTGTGAGACGATGACGGGGGGGGGAGAGGGGGCCTTTTCTTTCCTCCTCGTTCCTGTTATGTAAGGCGGCTATCCGACGTTCACATGCTCATGGCCTTTTCTTGCTTCGTCACGATTGTCGATGCGTGACGGGCCTTTGCAAAAAGGGTGGGGTGGGTAACAGAGTATTGATGTGCTGCTTCGGTCTTCTCTCAACGGTAGGACACGCTTCGTCAGGGGTTGATGGCGAGGCTCGCGAACACAGAGGCATCAGATTGGCGCACAGCCATCTCCCAACAACGACGGCATCCACGAGGTCCCATCACTCCAATGACATGGCCGGGTCTCACCGAGTCCCAAAAAGGGAAGAATCCACTAGAGATGATGGGCAATGCGGTCTCGGGGGGGACCTGATCCCTCCAGTGAGGACGTGGCCCAATTGACCCAATCTACATAAACTACCTGCCTCGTCGGCCTACCCTCCTGCATCTCGCGGGGACCACACTCGTTGCCTCCGGCTCTGGCCCTGACTGGCAGTCCTGCACGTCGAAAGGGCCGGTAGGGCATGCGTTGTCCTTCGTGGGCGTCCCGAGCTGCGTCCGAGAGGCCGTCCTGGCCGCAGCTATGCGATCTTTCTTCCCGCTGTTGCACGGAAAAAGGAGGGCAGGCCCGTTGTCTGTCAAATTGTCTGTCTTTCTATCTATCTATCTATCTATCTATCTATCTATCTGCCGGGCGAGACCAGGTCAGAGAGAGATTGTCTGCCAGAGGTGGCATGGGTTCGTGCCATTGGATGGTTTGCACACACTCACACCGACTTGAAGCGAGGTCGGAAAGAACACTTTCCATTGACGGCAGGCATCACATGACATCCACTGGAACGAAAGAAGAGAGGGGCAGGCAGGATGACGGGCAGCAGCGAATGCGCCTAAGGGCAAAGGGAGCGAGAAGGAGACCAAAAAAAAAGCGAGTTCCTAGTCGTTGCTCGTTGACGACGTTCGAGAGTGGAGGGGCATAGACGGCCACATGCCGCTCCACCCCCGTCCACCCCTCCCCTCCTCTGGAATCCCCGCTCGCTCGTCTTTTTTCAAGCCTCCGATCAAAGAATGACCATCGGACCCAGGATGACGGGTACGCGTGATTCGTTGAACACGGCCACAAGTCGAGATGGCAACGGTCTAGCGAGCCCGGGATGTCCCTGTTACTCGCCAAGGGCCCTGCGATTGTGGGACAGGAGCAGGCGAGCTGCCGTGTCATTGAAGACGGTCACGCCTCCGTTCGCATACAGCTTTCGTCATCAGGACGACAAGCCAACGACCCAAAACTCCTGAGCCCTGGAACGCAGGACCTCGGAAGGGGGCGGGCGAGAGAAGAGAATAAGAATTCGACACGCTAGGCAGGGCAGCCCGTCATGCTGGCCTGTGGCTGACGAACGGACAGGGCGTCTTGTTGGACGCAGAGAGCCCAGTGGTGCGGTGTCTGTGGAACGGAATTGGAAGTGTAAGTACGGCTTCGTCAGTGGAGGGGGCGAGAGCAAGAGAACGGGAGAGGGGCGGCGAGACAGAGATCGCAGGTAGGGCCGTCTGGGATTGGGTATCTTTGGGCGCGGTCTTGAGTCTTTTGGGCTTCTCGGGCCCCTTGGGCTGGGCTGCCTCCAGGCCCATATGCAGCTCATGCTGCGCTGCTGCACTTACACCCACACCACCACGACGCTGGGCTGGGCTGGGCTGGCTCGATGCTGTGTGGAGGGGCGATGCTGGCGGGCCACAGGCTGGACGCGTTTGGCCATGACGGGCCTCATCGCATGTCGCCAGAAGGAGTGGTCTCTTTGTGATCCATTGCGGTCAATGCTTGCATTCCACGACGATAACGATGATGACGATGCCGATCGAGTCGCAGAGGTAGGCAGACAAGCGTTGGAAGAAGTTGGAAGCCGGGCAAGATGAGCCCGCGCCATCAAGTCAGGTATTTAGTGTCTAAAGAGGGGGATAAGGTACCGTAAATCAAGGCCCGCCGATTAATGGCCAATGAAAGTCACCCCTGAAGCTCCCAGCCCGAGCCGATATCGCCCCTGTCCAATCATCTTTTTTGAAATTCCGAGACCTGCTTGCGCGCCCCCACTATTGCACACATCTGAGCCGACTTGATTCGCCCAAAATCGCCCCCCTCGCAGAACGACAGATGAACTGCTAGTGACCGTTGCTGTTGGGGCCCTTCCTTGGGCACCTTACCTGCACCTACCTGGCAGGTAGGTTCTACTCAGGTAGAGGTAGGTCGGTATTCCATCCCACTCTCTCCCCTCCCACTTTCATACCTCTCCTTCAGATACCCAGCCTACTACCTCATATGGTAGTCAGTACCTCACAGGGTAGCCAGTCCCTCACGTGGTAGTCAGTACCTCACAGGGTAGTCAGTACCTCACCCATGATAGGCAGTACCGCACCATGATAGGTAGAAGTAAGTAAGTAGGCGGGTGCTCCAGCTCCAGCTCTGGCTTCTGTCTTGACAACGCATCAGCACCTGGAAATGCCCGACGCTGCACCTCTGCCTGACCTTGCATACCCTTTGGGACCTGACCTCATGTGGCCAAACTGGCTTCAACTCGTCCATTGACCATTGAACTTCTCTAGTCAACAGCATATCCACAAGCATCCAACGTTGGACAACCGTCATACCCCCCCCCGCCGTCCGCAGACCAACGGAGGAGATCCGATCTGTCCGCACCAAGAAAATCCGCCGCTGCTTTTGCGCCCATCGCTCAGCTTGTCTGCCCTCCCTCCACCCTCTAGCGTCAGCGCGCTTGATGGACCGACGGCCGTCCGCACTCCAAAAAAAAAAGAAGACAGTCTAGACGAACGCTCGCTCGCTGCTCGTTGCTCATGGGACGAATGGGTATTCTTCGATCCACAAAACACCCCCCCTCTGCCGGCCCCCTGGCCCTCTTACTTCTACCACGTTCCTTCATCCCTACCGTACTCGGTCCTCGCCTGCTCTTAGAGGCACCCCCGGCACACAAAACGCACTCAAAGCTACGGTATACTTCGCCGCCTGGCCGGCGGATACGGTAGTGCCTGGGCAGTCAATGTGGAGGAACATGCATTAATGTATCCCCTTTGCCGTCATACCCTCTCGAACCGGCATGGCAGCTCGGTGCAACGGTACATATGAGCCAGAATCCTTGACGGTCAGCATCCTCTTTCTGCCGGTGCCTAGAGCCGAAAGACGGATGTCATCTCCGGGTACCTTGTTCAACTGTCTCTTTCTCTTGCTCTTGCTCATCCGCCCACCCACCACGCCTGTTCTGACGCCACTCGCTCTCAACCACTTCGCGAACCTTTCCTAGCTTTGCCTTGGCTCGGCGTGAAGCACGAACGTCTCGCTTCAGAGCGAAGCCACTTATACGCTCACTCCGGGGCCCGTTCCCTTCGTCCACAGAGCCCCTTGTCGTGTCATGTCATGCCATGCTATGCCATGCCATGCTATGCCTTGCTGTGGTAACATGCCGTGCGGCGCTGTCTTACAGGCACCCTACCCTACCTTACCTCTTCCCTTACCTCACTTTTCCCAACGACGCACCTTGTCAGTATCAACCTCCCATCGTCACCCTTGCCGCTTTTCACAACGCCAGGCGAGCCCACTTTCACACACTACCTTTCTTTGCTTTAGACCGAGTCTTTTCTGACCCCTACCCGTCTTCCGTGTGTATCTGTCTGCTCGGCCCCTCTCGTTTGTGTCTTTCTCAATGTGATGAACCGGTCCAGACAGATCTCCTGCCCCTCCTGGACCACACCTCCACTCCATCGTGGACCTCCTCGGCCAATGCCAACCATGACATTCGCCTCTCGGCATATGCAGAACCTCTTGCTCGTGATATCCCGCGGAAAGGGGGAGAGAGAAGAGCCAGTCTCCCACCTGAGCCATCCAGTTCTGTTCCACCCCCTGCCCATGCTTTAGCCCGTCTCTGTTGCCCCTCCCCCCGTTGTCGTTGGCTGCCCCACCAGTCACCCCTCCATCACGATCCCTTCATGGTGTTTCTTCTGCATTTCCGTTTGGACCTCCACGCCCCCTCCAGGCATGTCGACTAAGGAAGAAATACCACTAAGGGCAGGGATCCCGCTTCCAACCCCTCTCCTGCCCACATACGTCCAAGGTCACTGGCATCTCCCGAAGCCAACCATCAACGGCGCTTCGCCCGTCGCCGGCCTTTCCCTCGCGCCCGTTGTCCGTCCGTTGGTACAAGCCATCACATCATGGCGGGCTCTCTCGAGCGGGGTCAGTGTCGGGAGAGGATGGGTAAAGTGATTAGACGAATCGAGCATGACGAGTTATCCCCAGGACTCGAAAGCATGGCCGAGGAAGGGGCCCTGAAAAACTATAAAAGGCGAGAACTTGAGGTGGTTTGAATGACCTCTTCCTTCTTCCTTCCTTATCACCTTCTCAGGACATCCTACTCAAGCCATACTCGTAAAACATTACCTTCTCAACTTCCCAACATCATACCCAACTTCTCTCACCAATACCTCGTTCACAACCTAGCACCCACCAGTCCAAGACCATACCTTGCCATTACCCCCTACCAAACACCCCCACAACCCACCACCCACCATGTCGACACACTACACCCACTCCTATTCCTACTCCATCCCCATGCCCATCTCCTCCAAGGGCCAGGACTACGACTACCACAACACCTACTCCGTCTCGCCCCCTGAAGCCGACGAGTCCGTCAGCTCTGGCACCGGTCACTCCTACAGCCAGCCCAGTGGCTACTCTGTCGCCAACTCGAGCTACGCCGGCAGCAACAGCGGCGACTTTGACACCGTTCACTCCGCCTCGGGCGTCGACTTCAATGAGTACATGCAGGATCGCTTCGCGCAGTCCTTTGACCCCATTCCTCTTGACCGCAACATTGCCATCCAGGCACAGACGTGAGTTTTTACCCCTCATCTTCTCTCAAGACGTCTACAATGCCAAGAGGAATTAAATCTGACGCGAACCAGATCTGGAAAGCTCAATGCCAAGCACCGCGAGCTCCTCGACCTGCAGGCCAAGGCGCAGGCTCGCCTGGCAAAGACGCGCGAGCGCTTCAACGAGGGCTACCGCGACGCCCAGGACGTGCGCAACGACCTTGAGTGGACGCAGAAGAAAGTTTCGTACGTTGCCTGCCCCTTTTTCTCCAACGTCCCGAACCGATCGTTGGGAAAATTCAGATCGGCGTCAGATCTGGAGATCCGACGATTGGCACGATGGATTTTGGTAGATCGAGCAATTCCGACTGACATCTGCAATTCTTCAGGTCTCTTAAGTCCAAGGCCTCACGAAAGCACACCAAGGAGTACAGCAAGGCGCGCGCGAGGTATCCCTCGCCCGACGCTTACTAGACTCCTCCATTCTGGTCCGAGCGTTCACGGCGAGCAGGCAGGGATCCTGGGGTCGACTGATGTCGAACCCCGCGGCAGAGCCGCATTCCCAGCAACTCGGATCACTGATTTTCTAGCGTGTTGTTCCTTCTTTCTACTACCCTTGTCGAATGTTACATGCCATTCGCGAAAGCGAGCGATCTGCGGCCCTTTTTGCAGGAACCTCGAGTGGGGATGCCACACTTGGTTCCTAATTTCTACGACTTATTTTGACAAATCGCGCTTGCGGTCATTTCTTTACAGCCCGCCCCCCCTCACTCGGCTGGAGGAGGTGGGGGCGGGAGTTCAACGGTTCAAAAGCAAGCCAAGACAGTCACAGCAGTCGACGTTCCCAGCAGAGCGGGACGACGTTGACAGGAAAAGCGGGTTGGAAGGGGTCTGTGGTGTGTGTGTGTGTGTGAGCCTGTCAGTGCGGGTGTGCATGTGTGAGATGACGCGCAGCGGACCGCGTCCGCAACCTGCATAGCCGCCCGAACTCACGCTGCTTTTACGGCTCAACCCCTCCTTGTTTCCCTCGCCAGCCCTGTTGGGGGGCGTGGCAGCGGCTAGCTGGGCCTCCCCACACACGAATTGGAGGGGAGAGAACAGGTGCTGCAGAGCCCCTGACTTGCGCAGGGGAGAGAAAAGGCGGCACGGAGTTGGGAGGGGGGGGTGGGTATCGTAGAAGGGAGGGGGTCATCATGTAGTGACCGGGCTGAAGCGGGCTGGATGGGCGTGTGCATCTTCCGAGCGGAGGGCTGGCTTTGTTTTCGTCGGAACGCGGTTATGAATTATGATTGGATGAAGGATGATATTGACGGATCAGTCTGCTAAAAAGACGCCTCCCTCCATGTATGGTGGTGGGTCAGCGAGAGCGGGTGAGTCCCCGAACCTGGGTTGACAGGACCAGACGACAGAGTGACCGAGTCGAGGGGGGAAGAGGCAGTGGGCAGAGACACGGTACATCTCTGACGACTTGACTCCATTGGGCGGCCGTCAGGGTATGATAGTGCTCCTCCAGGGTATGAGTTATGTCGTGACGGTCAAGGCCTGCATGATGTGTCCGCGGACAGGGAACAGTAGTGGTCTCCTAACCGTCGCATGAGGGGTTATCGTATCAACTGGACGTTAGGGTGGACTGGGGACTGCATGGGCGGTTCTCATCGTGTTTCCTCAGTCGTATCAGTAATCAAGTTCGGCGTTGTTTTCTGTTTCGGTTGAGGCAAGTCCCTTCCCTGGGCTGCTTGCTGTTGGCCGGGCTGTGACATGTTGTGTCTCCATCTGCGCTTTCCCGTGGTAACATCAGATCTTGTCTCGCAGATCGTGCCCTGGTGCAGCTGGTACCGTTCATGGTTTCCTTGGACGTCTGGAAGACGGTTGGTGTCATGTGATGAGCTTGACGCTTGTCAAGTGGCTGAATATTGACAGCACGTCTTTGTTGATCACGTGATATTGTGAGGTTGGTGAAGAGTTTCTGCGTGCTCTGAGAAGATCTGTGGCACGTTTGCTTTCCCCCGGCGCTGTTTTGTCCTCCTGTGTATCGATGAAGGTGGCTCAGACTGTGGCGTTCTTGACACCTCTCGCGATCCATGTGCCCTTTGAGGCGAGCCCGGCCTTCTCCTCCAGGGCTTTCCATGGGTTCTCGTTTGACCAGGCGTCGTAGTATCCATCCCACCATGGGTTTGCCGGTTCTGCCCGGTCTTCCTGTTGCTGATGCCCTCCCCGCCTACCTTGTCCCCGCCCACCTCGGCCACCCGGTAAGCCCCACGTCGGATTTGGTCGGCTTGGTAACGTCGCGTGACTGCCGCCCTCCTGTGCCAGCATCTCTTCGATTTGTGCCTGCGCTCCCGCGAGGGCAGGTGCATCACCCAGGTCCAGCGGCGCCCCTTCATCGTCGTCTTCGTCAAGGCTAATCTCGTCTTCATTCAGCCCGTCTTGTTGTCGCTCTGCGACGGCCGTGGCGTTCGCGCCGGTCGGAGCATCAAACTCGGGACCGCCGACGACGGCATTGTCTGTCCGAGGGTTGTAGCGGCGGCGCTTGGAAGGGTGACTGCCGTCGCCACCGAAGGCAGCGAAGCCCATGGCTTGCATCATGAGGGCGTCTTCGGATTCTGGACTCGGAGGCTCGTCTGACCGGAGAGGCGGCACGACAGCGCTGTCCGAGGGTATCGCGGGGTCCATGGCGGCGGCTTTGGGCATCGGGGCCACTTGGAAAGCTGGCGCGATGGTGGAGGAAGAAGTGGCTTAGCTCAAGCGCGGCCGGGTGTGCTTTGGTCACTGCTTTGTAACCGGACTCGACTTTTGATCCCTTATCGTGCCGAGGTCCTCAATCAGCGTCGTTGCGATGCACTGTTGCCGGGGTTGGCGAGCAGAACGTTATCGGAAAGCAGTGGTCGTTTCGAGTGGGGAATCAGGAAGCTTGAGCTTGCCGGAGCTTCGACAGACGACGTCCTGAAGATCAGATCCGGCAGGTGGGGCAGCAGGTGATGGATGCCTCATTTCTTACATGAACCGTTTAAATGCATGATGATCTACAGCGGTTTGCAGTGTCACCCTGATGAGTGGCTGAGCTTCTTCGCTGTGATTGTTATGAATGCCAAAGTTGAATTTTGACAACAGTACTCTCTTCGGTGCTGGACTTCGTGTCTGAATGAAACCCCACGTATCCAGGAAGTCATGCCGTGAGGACGCTCATCTTGTTTCGAATCAACCACCGGAAGAGGGCAAACGATCTACAACGAACGCAGAGTGAAAGACATGAGAGAATGATGTAATCAAAATAGAATGTCAAGGATCCGAACGAATCGGGTAGCATTTATGAAATTGTTCCACCCACTTCGACGCCGCCCGTTGGTCAGCCATGTCAACCAGCGACATTCGTAGAGATTCGTGTCCTCAGAACAAAGAACACACCTCGCAAGAAGCTGCTTCTCGAATCATGGTTGCAGGACTATCTCGAGCTCTCTGCTTTGCGAATGAATTCGCGATCAGTTGCGGCACCGTCTCGGTAGATGTCGCCAGAGCGAAGGTGTTGCTCATCCGCTGGCGGAAGACCGGCGAATATTTTCTCCCCAAGGGACGCAAAGACCAGGGCGAGACCCTTGAGAAGACTGCGACGCGAGAAACATACGAGGAAACTGGGATACCCGTTCAACTTTTGCCTGTCGAGATCGAGACCATGGCTACCCTGCCCTCGTCCATGGGGAGCGACAACAACTCCAGAGCCGTCACCGAGCCCATCGCGGTCACTCAGCGAGTCAATGAAGGAATTCTGAAGATCATATTCTGGTACGTTGCTAGCGCAGATAGCACAGCCGTTCGAGATGAAGGCACTCAGGAGGGACATGAGGATTTCGACACGATCTGGGCCGGTTTTGACGAGGTTGAATCGATCCTGAGCTTTGCAGACGACCAAAGTGTTGCTCGTGAGGCAATAATGACAGTTCGCCGAGGTCAGCTAGCAATCTGATAACAGTATTGCAATCATCGGGCTACACTGAGCAAAACGGAACAGCTTCCGTGGAAGCCTGTCACCACTCAGTCAAAAGAAATTTGAATTTGGAAAGAAAGGGCTCATCGTTGGGTCGGCTGTTTCGCGCAAATGCCATCTTGCGCTGCTGGCTGACATCTAAATGCCATCGACATGCTATTTCGCCCTTCAATGCTCAGCCACCAATACTCAAACTATAGAATATTGAAGCGGTAGCCTTTCTATCCCACTGTCTGTACCCCCGTCAATGTTTCAGAGAACGTCCCACCTCACAAAATCATAGGATGTTACCAAATTCTGTAAGTACCGTGACCTGTCGAAGAATGATTTCTTTTGTTCTTCGTCGAAAAGATACAGAGCGCTCAGAGGGTATGCAAGATGAGAACATGTACAGAGATAGCGGTGCTTTTGGGAAACCGGCATGAGGCGTGCCAGCTTCCTGGAAACAGCTACATGATTGCAACATTTTACTGAGGCCGGCCCGAGCCCGAAGAACAGTATCAATGACATGTCAGCGTCACCCATCCCAATCAATTGAGCAAGGCAAGGCACCTCCTGGTCGTCGAGACTGACCGTTTGTGTCAGGGGCATGAACGAGCTTCTGCAATTGGGCAAATTGACTGAGCTGTGCGGGGACTGTTGACAAGGCCCTCCCCGTCTAACGGCATCGGGGCTTCGTTGCCACCACTTACGAGTGCACTACATGAGTTGGGCACCTTGCTGTCGCAATCGCGTCGACTGCGATGGAGCAACAGCACGTGGGTACCGGTTGAATGGGCTCCGCCGAATAAACACCTGCAAAATAAGGTATTCTGCAGGGGTGTTGCCGCCGCTCGCAGCTTCGATTCCGGCATTGGCTAGATTGCACTGCCGCCTTGATGGCCGCATGTCTTGGACGGAACATCATATCTCGAATAGGAAACCCAATGGCGAGATAACAAAGTCGGTCATCTTGGGTCATCTTAAGAGTCTTGGCTATGCGCGGGGTAAGCAGTCTTGGCCCGTCGCTACGGCGAATACGGAAGGTGGCATTCTTAATTTCGATCTCACGTTCTCGAAGTCCCTTGCTGATCACCTACTGAATCCGGCAGTCGAGTTTTTGCTTGGCGACAAGGGCACTGCAGTGCAACATGATATAAAACCACCCAGCAACAGCGTGCAATGCTGCGCAGGTACGCTCTGCACCACTGCTTTATCCTCTATTCTTCTCAATCGAGCTGCCCAAGATGAAGGTCACGTCTGCTTTGATGCTACTGCCCGCGGTGGCGAGCGCCGCCCACTTCCGCAAGGATCAGTATGATTCCGGAGAGGTTCACCAGAGGATCATGGATCTCAAGAACGCAAGTCACGCCTTCCAACTGCCCCGAATTGTCTTGTGGCACGACGACTAATATCCTTCCAGTCTCAATGGGACGCTCTTGAAGCTGCTGGCGCTCTCAACTCCAGCCAGTGGCCTTCATGGGCAACCTGGGACAAGCTCGACCCCAAGATCAAGGAGGACAAGCTTGCGTGCGGCAAGTGTGGCACCGCTGTCGCTGAGAAGGGCAACCCTATGCAGACGTTCCGCTGCAAGAACGTGAGTTGTCTTACTTTTTTCTTTTCCTTAACTTGAGGGGCCCATTGCCTCTGGCAATGACTTAAGCTAACATACAGTAGATGGACCTGTACGACTTCCTCAACCACAACGATATGGGCGGTGGCGAGGCCGACCCGAGGTTCCCCAACCGACGTGGTTCCTCCATTTGGGGCTGGGTTGCCCCCGACGGCCGCCAGATTGCCCTCATCGGCCAACACACCGGCACTGCTTTTGTCGAGGTCTCTGACAAGGGAAAGCTGACCTACCTCGGCCGTCTGCCCTCGCAGGACCCTATCGGCTCCTCGTGGCGCGAGATCCGTGTGCTGAAGGACTTCGCCATCATTGGCTCTGAGGCGGTTGGCCACAACATCCAGATCTTTGACCTTAAGAAGGTCGCTGCCATCGACCCGGCAAAGCCCATCAAGTTTGACCCTAAGACCGACCTTGTCGGTCTGTTCGACGACCTCCCCATCGGTCGTGCTCACAACGTTGTCATCGACTGGGACAACGAGTATGCCATCGCCGTCGGTGCCCAGCCTCGTAACCAGACCTGTGCGGCTGGTCTAGAGTACATCGATCTTTCCGACCCCGCCAACCCGACCAAGCCCGGTTGCGCCAGCTCTGACGGCTACACTCACGACGCTCAGTGCGTGACCTACAACGGCCCCGACACTCGCTTCAAGGGCCGCAACATTTGCGTCGCCTACAACGAGGACAGCGTCACCATCTGGGACTCGACCGACAAGGCCAACTCGGAAATGCTTGGCCGCTTGGCGTACCCTGGCGCCACCTACACCCACCAGGGTTGGTGGACGGAGCGCAACTGGCACCAGTTTGTGCTCTTCAACGACGAGCTCGACGAGTTCGAGGGCGTCGGTGAGGCTGCCGACGGCATTCCCATCACCCACATTGCCGACCTAAGTGACCTCCGCAACCCCAAGTACACCGGCTTCTTCAAGAACACCGATCACGTTGGTATTGACCACAACCTCTATATCGAGGACGGCATCATGTTCCAGTCAAACTACGGCGCCGGTGTCTGGGTCACCGATGTCAGCTCCATCTCCACGCACCCCGACGGCAGCAAGGTCGAGAAGCTCGCCTTCTTCGACATGCACCCCGAGGATGACGCCGCTGGTGGTTCGCTCGAGTTCGTTGGCACCTGGGGCAACTTCCAGTTCCCTTCTGGCTACATTGTCGTCAACACGTTTGAACGCGGTGCCTACGTCCTGCGCGTGGCCAGCGGTCCTGGTCGCGACGGCGGCAAGGGTTTTGGTGGCAAGTCGGAGTAGAGTCGTAACGACAGAAAATGATCTACGAATAATGGCGTCTAATATCAGGGCAAATGTAAATAAGTCACCAGGGTACATGCACCCGTGAATAAAAAGCAACAGCAATACTACGTGCTGCACTTTGCAGTCCACCACAAGAGAAAGTTCTCCCGTAATCGTACGAATATGACTGTCTCATGCCCTTTGATAGCTTTGCATGGTTCAAAGCAACACAGCAACCTGACCGGGGGTGATAGACGTCCAAAATCTATATCGCGCGAGGCACTTTTGAAGAACGCACTCCTAAAATTGAGTCTTGATAGCGGATCAACAAAGGACTCGACAGCTTCCATTCGTTTCCACGAGTCTTCACTTCGCCTGTCTGCGTTTGCAAAACTGTTGCATTTGACATGACACGGTTTTACTGCACTTTGGTCCTCAACAGGTCATCCTACATCTCATGTTTTGCCTAGTCGATCCAACCCACCGCAGTCTTGTTACTCCTCTGTCAAATCGGAGCATTGATTTGGATAGACTTCAACATAATTGGTGAAATGGCGAAGGCATCCCCAGGGTTTATTCTCTATCCATGAAAGCAAGGAAGATATCAAGGACATGGGGTTGTTTTAGACAATGGAGTGCAAAGGATTGATACTGCAAGTAACGGGCGTACATTTATCTTACAAGACTTTGAAGGCTGTATTCCTGTTTTCGATTCCTTCTTGTCTTCGGGCCTCGAGATACACAAGTTAAACCAACCACCCTCGGGTTAGGCCAATTCCTCGTCTCCCGAATCTTGTAAATGGCCTGTAATTTCTATAAGCTAACGGTCTGAAGGTACTTATGTAGCGAGGTCCAGCCCCCGAGTCCAGGCAGATGTACCTTCTGGGCTTGAGCCGGCATCTGGCGTCATTGCCCCTGATAGCTGATCCTGAACCGTCATTTGAGTTTGAGTCCTTACTCTAGATTGCTGTCTACCCTCGAAATCTTCTCAAAAGACGCAGGGTACTGATCATGTTTTATACGTGCCAAATACTGAGATGGTCGATTGAGTTTTCCGCATCGTTTCCTTCTGGTCTGCATTCAACAGACCGCCTGTCGTACATGACAAATCTCGGCAGAGACCTACATACATACACGTCATATTGGTTGAATGGATTCAGTCAACGGCTTTGAAGCCAAGGCGAACATGCTACACAGAACATTTAGCCCGACTTGAGGAGCGCCGAAAGAATCGGGTTCGCAGGTGAGCCTGAATACGCTTCCGGTACGAGTACGGGCACAAAGCGCGGCAAGTTTGTAAACAGGCATTCCATAGTGTAGCATCTGATGACATCCCCAGTTTATTCCTCTTTGGGGTTTCTTTCACACTCAAAGTCGGATTTATCAACGACATGTGCGAAGTCATGCGGAGATTCCCGAAACGGCAATCCGACGTGGATGGTTGAATCAGCACATGCTCACAAAAAGGAACAAATGCACCAGTCGACAGCACCTTGATGTTCAAAGGCTACTCGCTGAATCGAACCCCATTTTGCGCAGCAGGATACGTTACAATGCCCATTTTGCTATGCGCAGCAGCTGGGGCCTGGTGCTGTGAAGTCCTTTTAAGCTTTTTGAGTTTGGCCTTTTCATTTTTGTTGCGCGGAATGCGACGCAAAGAATCCCTGCGCGTTATGCAGTATACGACATTCGATAGAAAGATATCGAAATATGGCTCAGTAGAAAGCAGTTTTCCAATTTTTTGACCGTATTTATTACTGTCGAGCGTTTGATGTACTCATTTGCAGTCAATTGTAAGCGCTCGGTACATACTTACATTGGGACCCCCTACCCAGGGCCAAACCCTCTGTCATGCAACTCGAAAGTGACATCGGTAGTATTTTCATTACTCCGGGCTAAAAGATGCCCAATGATGTCCAGTTGTGCAGGGCTTAGCTGTAGAATAGAAGCTGCTCTTAGCGGGCATGGAGCTATCTAGTACCAATACCACTAACTCAAGATTAAGGTACTCGAGAGAAAGCGCCAGAAGGCGAGCATTGACATGTCAATGTGGTCATGGCTACTTTTACGTTGCCATTGCCGTAATAGTGCCGAGTCCCTTTGAGACTGTGATAATGATAAGCGTAGATCAGAGATAGGGATATACTATACCGCATTTTTCTTTCCAGTTGTCAAAAAATATACAAATTATATCTATAAGTAGAGATAAAAGTCAAGGCCGAATCGACGCTTGAGGTGAAGTACGTTGGTAGCCGAGGTCAGAGCACATAAAAGTGTGCCGAAACCCATGAATGATTAATGAGAAACGAAAGACTTTGGTTAGGGCTTTTCGATACTCCTCAGGCGCGTTTTGGGTCGTAGGTTAGCTAGGTCTCATAAATGGGGCCTTGAAATGCGTTCAAGAGGCATCCAAGTAAGCTATTCTTTTCTCAAATGTTTAAATAAAACTCTAATTACGAAATGAACTGACAATGTTCTTAACTTACTGTGGATGTTCGTAAGTAAAAGTTGATCTCTACAGTTATACTACGAATACTGTCTGGAAAATTCTATACACAAGCAACTGGAGCAAGCTGAGACAGTACTTGACCAGGGCCGTGTAAATGATGGAACTTGCAGGCAAAAACACAAATGAATCTTGTCTTGCGTCTGTACGAACTGTTCTCGAGCATGCTCTACAATACTTCTGGGCCGCTTGTGGTCCAAAATTCAAGTGAATCCAAGTAGGAATTATGTCGCGGCTCGCACTAGGTGCATCCTGAAAGTTTGCCTAAAATATTCCTGGAATCATTCTCCACTTCACAATCCTGCAGTACTCATCCCACGTGTCCCCGTACTTCTCCTTACACCTCGCTTCGTCACGAAAGCAACGGTGTATAACCGTAGCCGTTACAAGAAGTGCTTCGGTGTATGGGAAGAAGTGTCCAGCTCCACAAGCCGCGCAAGAGGCCCAAGTATATAGGAGGCTTCCGACGTAGTTGGCGTGACGCACTATTCCCCACCATCCTGATCAACCATATTAGAGAGAACTCCCAGATAGATGAAGTGGAGGATGGAGCGGGTTATGTGAATGAATGAGGGCAACCCTGTGTTCGTACCTGAGTGTAATAAGACGGTGCGGTGTTTCTTCCCGTCCGCCGTCTGATAAGTTGCTTCAAGGAACTGAGCCTCCTTCCCCCAGATGAGGTAATTACCAGCCGTTTCTCGGCATTTGCTTTTCTGACGATTTGCATCGTGATTCAGGGCCCACCCCGCAGCGAAGGCAGTGGTCACGGCTATGGCCATCGCGTTGGACAGGTCTACCGGGTAGCGGACAAGATACTGAGTTTGGAGTGTCCAGATTTGTGGCATAATGGCAGCAAAGCCATAAATGCTGTAAAAAGAGAAACGCTCGTGCGCCCCATCCAGTGTTTCAAAGAACCTAACAAATTAGAATAAGTTTGACTTGGTGCATTGATGCCAACAATTCAACCAGGAGTGCTTACCAGTTTTCGAAATAAAAATACTCTCCTACAATGATCCCCCGGAAGATTGTTGCCATGATCATTGCGTTCGTAACGACGCCGTGCGACTGATATTGAAACGCGACGAAGGAAAGGTCGCTAGCACCGGGGTCAGCATTCATCTTTGGTTCCCCCTGGTTTCTACTGCTTCAGGCCGTTTGAAAATGATTGGGGTTGGTTGCATCAATGGGGATCATAGATATGTCAGAGGGGACGGGGGACAAACATTAAGGTCCAGAGCAAAAGTCCTCCCGTTCGACTGGCATTGAAGTGCTTCCAATCAAACAAGACCCCCGTTCGGGGATGGAGCTCCCCTCCATTGAACAAGTCATACCAGAAATGACCTAAAGGATGAACATTAGCGCCAAACAGCCCGGCATTGATATGAGAGAGGCCATTGCCGACCTGTGAGTAATGTCTCGCCGGCGTTATCTGGCTTAAGACGAGCCTTGACGTAAAAAATAACGATAAGTGCAACACAGTACACATTTGCGGTTGCAAGAAGATCACCCCAGTGTCTGGCGATATACGTTGGGTCAATCAGCCTGCAAAACGTCGCCACTGCAGTGATGCCAATGGTAAGAATCCAGGCATAAAATCCATTTAACCTGTACAACAGTTGTCTTCCCCCGGGAGTTCGTGGCCCCCGATGAAGCGGACCAGGCAGGGCGTGATACAGAGCTGCTTGCGAAAGGACCCAGGCCGCATACGTCGTGGTAGAGGCTATTGTTGGACGTGGACAGCGCGCTAGGAAGTTAAGTATACCGTCAGAGATCAAAGCTTCTGCGCTTGATGAAATCGAAACGCCAAAATCCTGGTACGTAATCCAGTAAAAGAGGAGAAATAAGGGGCACGTGGCGATAAGTAGAAGACTAATTGCTTCGTTCAGATAGACATCGGTCCACTCTTTCGATGTTGGTTCGTACATTGCGTTGGCGTCTTTCCAAACTACCCAAGTAAGTAGGCAGGCAATCACCTTGATGGAGTGCGCGAGGGTGATGGTGTTCCTTGCGTCAGCAAATACACCTGCCTCTGAATTTATACTGCTCCTTGATTGCAGTCAAACCACTAGCCTATAATACTAACCCAAGCGTCACGGCGTGGCCTAGACATGAATAAATCGTCTCGGAGCGCCGTCGGCTTGCCATTGGATATGTCTTATATCTTGCACCGAAATTTCAAGCGCCACCTCTCCAGTGTTCCTGAAGCCCAGACAGGTTATGGGACAGATCATCTCGGCACGCCACCGGCTGACTCTTGACAATGTTTTATATTCTACACCGACATCTCAAGTGCACCTTCACAGTATTGCGGCCACGTAGATTGGTTACGGCAAATGTGAAAAGAGCGGAGTGCGGTTCAGGTTCTCAGCTCAACTTACCAGCTCAAATATGTACCCGCCGGGCGCAATCATTCTTGGGGAATAGGCGGCCATGATCACATGTCCCTGGTCGAGGTGATGATCTGGGCCTACCTCTTTAATACTATTTTGCCCCCGGCTGCCTTAGGACTTTCACTCTACCCCAGAGATCAACATCATGGAAGCTCTAGTTGAGTATTTGGACGTTATTGTCCTCGATGCGATTTATGAATTGGTTCATCGGGCAATGGAAATCTACGCCTGCCCGGTGCTCTCGAATCAACGAAAACTATCCGTGGACCAACACATCTGCGAGTTTGCAATGGAACCGCGTCTCTGGGGCCGACATAGTTTACCCCGGCAACTCATCACCACTTTTCTTCTGACCTGGCATGTACCTTTGTCTGCAAGAACAAATTCCTTTAATCTGACGTTGATTGTTTAGGACCTTGACCACGTCGTTCTATCTTTTGTTCGGCGTGCTATGTTACTATCGGCACTTTGATCGGCCATCCAAAGACCAAACAAGATTTCGTAGCAGCCAGATTCGAGATGAAATTGCGGACTCGCTGTGCACTCTGTTTTGGGGAAGCATGTTAACGGCTCCAATTTTCACGGGTCAGATCCGAGGCTACTCAAAGATATATCCGCTCGGTTCCGCGAGTTGGTGGTATGAGGTGGCTCAATATCCCCTCTTCTTACTCTTCAGTGATACTTGGATGTACTGGATGCATCGTATGTTTCATACTCCTCTGCTATTTAGGGCACTACACAGCAAGCATCATCGGTGAGGCTTTCCCCCCCTCGACTGGCGAACTGGCTGACATGAACGCCATACAGTTATGTGATCCCCACGCCGTTTTCAGCATATGCGTTTCACCCTCTGGAAGCATGGGTCATGAGCTTGGCCACCTACGCCTACAGCTTTATCTGGCCAATGTCGGATGTTGCTCAGGTGATTGTTTTTTGCACGGCCAATGTTTGGACGTTCTTATTGCGTATGTTGCCAAATTTCCCCCTTCGGCAGTATGTGATCAACAAAGCAGCCATGACCAATGCTAACATTTCAATACATAGACGATGACCGAGCTCATTTCCACACGGTACATCACAAGAATATAAAGCTGAATTTTGGACAGTACATGTCATTATGGGACAAGGTTGGGGGGACCTATGTGAACCCTAAGACGTTCTTTCAACAGAAATCTGGATTGAACAGAAAATAACGAACTTTCTGAAAATGTCTTTACAAAAGAGAATGAATTATGCAGGCTAAAAGCAGTTATATGCCATTAATTATGAAGCTAGGGTTTTTGAGTGGGTGGTGGTGAGGGCAGAACTCTTAGGTCGGTCGCATTCCTTAGGTACCTTGTGTCAATTTATTTGTATTTATATTCCATTCAAATCCATCAGATGAAGCCAACTTGGCTGTCCAGTAGAAATATGCTTAGTCCACAATTATCGAATTCAGCAATCAATCTCCTTCATCACGTAGGTCAAGTGTTGTGCTGCCCATACCCGCCATATTGCGGTGCCTCCTGGTCTATATTCATAGGACAAGTCAACTCCGTATTTGATCTGGAGAAATTGAGGCAAGAATAGTGTGGCGATAATGGCTTGTGTAGTGTCTATCGTATCGAATTCAAGCTTGTTTGTATCTATTCGAGGCTTGTATAAGTAAATCAAGACCGGATATCTTTTGGTGGAACGTGAAGAAATTAAAATTGGTTGGACAAGACACAATATGTGGCTCCTCAGGAACGTACCTAGATATTCATAAGTTCATACACCCAAGTGGTTGTGGCATGTGCGGTTCATAGTCTTGGAGTTTCTTTTAGTGAATAAGACCCCGAACATCTCTCGGTGAAACATACAGAATCAAACTGAGTTGGGCAAGACATAATGTATGACTGACCTAGAACCACCCTCCCCCAGTCGGATGAGAATCATTTATTTGAGTTCATGCATCCCAAGCATAGCGGTATGTATCACTTAATCCCATTCATCGCGGGCAATCTATGTCCTTTTCACCCCTCGGCGCTTTGTGGCTCAAATTGTTCTGTTGCGTTGGGACCTTCAAGTTCCCATGATCATGTCCCCATTCGACATGAAAAGTGCCATGTTGGCATGCACTTGCCTGGCGGTTGGTTGGATAATACATCGAAGAACTTTTAACTCTAAGGTTTGGCTGTTGTTCCATAAAGGGCTGGTCCCTCACAAGCACCTTTTTACTAAGGCTTAATCAGGTGTCTAGGCTTCCGCTACCCCCTTTTATTCCTCTGACAGTGGGTCGATGCAGATACAACGATCATTACACGGATGAACATGCTTACTCTCTGGTAGGATCATGACATATATCATGCAACCGCCGAGTCGATGACCAGGGCGCTACGAGAACATGGCCCAATCGTTTCCTTCAGGCGGGATGGTAATGTTGTGGCGGCTATTCATGAAACAGTCTTTCTCCAAAACTGAGTACTCCCGCAGATAGAGTATATCGTCTCTCAAGAGTATGCACGGAAGGTTCTTACAGAAGAATCGTCGTTCAGTTTTGAGCGCGGAATGGAAGAAGTAAGATGCCCTCATCTTTTTTTACAAAAGGGTGGTTTCTAACGCTTGTAAAGATTCTCGGCATTCATTGGATGCGCCACATCCATGGAGGTACCTTTTTCCGCGACGTTGATAGTGTCGTGAGAGAGCTTTCAACGAAGAAGTTGCGTACAATTGCAAGAAAAAGTATGTCAACCAGGTCCGGCTGAGTGGAATAAATCAAACTCATCACCAAACCAGCATGGCCTGTTTTCGAGCTGGGCGTCTCAGAGCTTCTGAATACGGCACAGGAGGAAAAGCCCATTGATATCTTGCCGCATGTGAAGAGGATTATGGCGCAAGCGACAATCTGTATCCTTCTAGGACCAGTAAGTCTACACTTTCATGAGCTCAAAGTTGGACATCATCAGTAATCGTTCTAAAAACAAATCTATCAGACATACCAGAATAATGAAGACGTGAACCGGATCCTCAATATCAGCCGGGATGTTGCGGAGCTCATGGGACTCCGTCGTCATGAGTCACACATGGCGCGCAAGTTCCCTCGACTGTGGCGTACGTTGACATTGTAGGCACAATAGTAACCTTGATATATGGCCATGGTTAAATTTTCAAGCAGGACTAAGATCGTACTTATCCGACTTCCGCTGGATATTGGACCAGTGTTTGCAAGGAGGCTGTGGGCGGACATTTCGTCCAGAGAAAAGCATCGCGACCCTGAGGTTTGTCGCTGGTTTCCATTATTTCATGGTTCCCGGGTTGACTGTTTGAACTAGGACGAAACTATCTTCTCCCATCTTGTTGGCCGATATGCGTCTACGAGTGGGAGTGTGTCATTCCTCTCAAAACTATGGATAATGATATTAATTTTGACCGTTATATTCGGTAGCGTCCATCAGACGTAAGGTTCTTCGAAATCGTGAGTTATTGTTCTCGGCTAACACTTACATGCGTGAAGCGCCGTGATCATCGTCTGGGTCACGTATTTCTTAGCGCTACACCCTGACTGCCAGAAGTCGCTCCGCGATGAGGCTGAGTCTCTCGTCAAGAGCGGCATGTCCGGTTCCGGGTCCGAATACAAGGTCTTTCAAAATGCAAACCTGGCAGATTCTTTCGTCAGAGAGGTTCTACGATTGAAGGGGGATGCTGTCAATGCAGTAAGGGTGGCCGTTCGAGATGTTGAACTGGCTGGACATAGAATCCCCAAAGGTTCCTGTCTATCCTGGCATCCGTGGTCGCGAGTTCACAGGCGGACTAACGTGAGATAGGAACCCCCGTATTCCCAGTGACATACCTATCCAACCGATCCCCAGACCTGATAGCGGATCCGGATAAGTTCGACGCAGAGCGCTGGATCGGAACTGGAAAGTCAGCCACCACGGCGGGGCAAGATTATTTAGCTTTTGGTCTCGGTCGATGGTCATGTCCTGGACGGTTTCTAGCTGTTATGGGTGAGAAGTTCTACATCGATCCCCTGTCTTGGTCATGCTCTGACGTTATCTAACGACTTTGAATTTTGCTGACTTCATGATGCGGAATTCGCTACAGAGATTAAGGCCTGGATTCTTGCCTTGGTGAGGCAAGCAGATTTTGAACTACATGGTGGGCGCTACAAGGTGGTGGATGCATATAACGTCACAGCCGTTCCACCCCAAGGGTATTTGCTGATGAAAAGGCGTGCTGCATACTGAAGCATGGAATATACAACCAGCTTAACCAAAATGAGTGAAGCATCTACTAAGCAATCGGGTTCCCTTTTAGGTGGCATGGAGGCTAGGATTCTATCTAGGCGAGAGATTAGCGTTCGTAATCTGACAAGATGATCTGAGAAAATGGCGGTGCTTTCGTCTTCCAAGACGAGACATGTATGATGGAAGATTGGTGAGAAAAACGACCTTTGTAAGATCTCCGTCTTGATTAAACCGAGGCAGCTCCGTGCTCCTATGGCTTGAACATGTTCGACCCAGAACACGATCTAGGGTCCGGGTGACCCTCCCAGTTTGGAGATCGGCCACTAGTGTACTTCGACAGCTCCAATCCACCGTTCAAAGAGGTGGTGCGTCAAGTGCGTCAAGTGCGTCAAGGATGTGGCCATGAGTGGGTGGGTGGGTAGGCATGTTGGAGCAGGTGGCCAACCTCCGCTCTCTACATGCAGCATGCACCACCAGTCGCCGACCGCGGGTTGCGACTCTTTACGCCGTGACACCAAGGACCCGATCATGGCGAGGCGTCTAGTCCCTTCTTCCTCGATGTTCTTGGGCGACATTCCAGGTACCCACGCACTCGAGGTATTGCATCGCCATCGTCGTCAAAATCGATGAAGTCACCAAGTCGGCCCCACTAGCACCTGGAATACCGTAGGCAAGTACGGCCCACCCGGGATCCTACCATCCTGGCAACGAGAAGCACTCGACCAAGCCATCGATGCCAGCCTTCGCAACTTGAATCTTTACAGCCTTCAACGCATTTGCCATCACAGAAATCACTTCTGTGTCTAAGGGACCCCCCTCCCGAAAGCCATGCCTGACTATGTGCAGGCCGTGCCAAACTGCCTGGCATGGCTCTTCCGCGAGTCCGGCCCCGAGTGGCGAGAGATCTGGGACTATCAGTTCGAGTGGACTGCCGACCACCGCACCGCCGAAGAGATGCGGCCCATGATCTATACCTACGACAAGTTGGGCGAGGCAGCCCTGAACCGGCTCGACGAGATCTCACCGCCTGACAAGACGGGCGAAAAGGGCGAAAAGCCCACCCCAGATGCTGAGAAGAAGGCGCCGCGCGACCTCTATGCTCTCGTCCGCGACAATGCCGACACAGATGAGGCACTCGGCCAGCTCTGGAAAGAAGTAACATCAGTCCCCGAATGGGTCGACTGGGCCCAGATTGAACGCGGGCAGCACGTCTTTCTCCGCTACGCCGGGCCCGCCATATTCGCCGTATGCCTCACACTGAGTGTTAGCCTACCTTTGAAGAAAGCCTCCGTTGATCATCTAGCAGCTCGCTTTCCAATCTCTCGTCGGCGGCATGGGCTCCCGCCGCGTCGTTGAGACGCTCGCACGCACAGGCGGCTTCGGCGTCAACGTCACCCGGCGTCGTCTCCTCGAGACATTCCAGCACGTCCTGCAGGTGACTTCTTCGCTGCCAGCCATACAGCCGCACGGCGACGGCTTCGCCTCGACAATCCGCGTACGGCTCCTGCATGCCGCCGTGCGCCGGCGCATCCTGGCGCTCGCGGCTCAGAAGCCCGAGTACTACTCTGTCGAGGCCAACGGGATACCGATCAATGACCTCGACTCGGCCGGCACCATCGCCACCTTTTCGGCGACGCTCCTCTGGATCGGCCTGCCGCGCCAGGGCATCTTCCTATCGGCGCGCGAAAAGGCCGACTACATCGCCCTCTGGCGCTGGGTCGGCCACGTCATCGGCGCGCCGACGGATCCTTTCGCCACGCCCGCCGCTGCCCGCGCCACCATGGAATCGCTCCTGCTCTCGGAGCTGCACCCCTCGGCCACGTCGGCGACGCTCGCCAACAACGTCCTCACCGGCATGGCCGACCAGCCGCCGGGCCACGTGTCGCGGCCCTTCCTCGCGGCCGAAACATACTGGCTCAACGGGCCGCGGCTCGCCGAGGCGCTGCGCGTCGAGCGGCCCCGCGGCTGGCTGCGCCGCTGCTACTTCTCCGTCCTCGTGCTCGGCCAGTGCCTCTTCTTCGCCGCCATGAGCTACTCGCACAAGTGGGTGCCGCGCTGGGACGCCGCACGCCGCGAGAGGCTGCGCAGGACGCTGTACGACATCACCGTCCGCCGCGGCGAGCTCGGCGCCCTGGGCGCCGAGACGGCCTTTGAGTTCCAGTACGTGCCCGTGCTCGACACGATGGCCACCGAGGTGGGCACGCTCGACGAGGCCATGCG
Organism: Verticillium nonalfalfae; assembly: GCF_003724135.2. Classification (NCBI taxonomy): domain Eukaryota; kingdom Fungi; phylum Ascomycota; class Sordariomycetes; order Glomerellales; family Plectosphaerellaceae; genus Verticillium; species Verticillium nonalfalfae. Next base: position 192,159 of record NW_021167263.1, on the reverse strand, counting down.
CAGGGGCCGCGAGCTCGGCGTCGGGAGCCACGAGCGGCGGAGTCTCTGGACGCTGAGCGTCGCCGGCGTCGTCGTCGGCTGCGGCAGCTGGGCCGGATGGCTGTGCTTGAGGGGGGGTGTGCGTGCTCTCGTGGGATTGATGAGATGATATTCTCGGTTGCACAAGAGTGAAGGCACACGGTAACATGCACGTGTATCTTGCGAGGAAATGTTTCAGCAGCTGCCATAGCTGTGGTGTATTTGACCACTAGTGTACAGTTTGTTCAAATGCTTTTTCGGCTCGCAACCCACATGACTCCTGGTGGCTAGCCGCCACCCTTGGCTTGAATATACCATATTAACCATACGCCAGACCCTTATATGTACCATGCAATGATAAAGACAATCCTCACCGGACCGTTCCCTTGACCCAAACGCCATGCAATACTTCGAAACAACATCTTTCTTCCACTTGACATTCGAAACCCCCTACGCATGGTGCATCAGCTCGACAGGCGGCCGCGACGTGTGCGCCATGATGGGCTTGGGCGCCTCAATGGGGCTGGGCTCGTCCGTCATGTCCTCGAGGCAGATGGCCGGCAGGTCGGGGCTCGCGCCCTCGTGGGCGTTGGGCTGGTAGAGCAGCGTGGAGCTGCGGCTCCTCGTCTGGCGCGTGCCGTCGACGGGGCTGATCGGGGTCTCGACGCCGGGGGCGGCGGATCGGCTGGCGTGATGCAGCTTGGCGAGGGCGTCGGCGAGGTCCTCGGCGTGGACCTGCTTGTTGGGGGCATCCTCGAGCTTCATCTCCCAGCCGTGCGGGGGGCTGGGCGGGGGCGAGATGAAGAAGAGCTTGCCGGCGTCGGGCAGGGCGAGGTACTGGTCCTTGAGGTGCTGGTCGATGGGGGTCGGGGTGCCAAAGTAGACGCGGCAGACGTTGCCGAGGATGGCCTCGCCGTTCCAGATCTGGCGCACGGCGATGGCGGCGTCCTCGTCGTAGAAGGACACGATGATGCGGCGGAAGGACTTGAGCGGCGCCCACGAGTGGATGGCGGCCGTCTGGGCGATCAGTTCGCGGATGGTCTGGAGATTGTCTGGGCGGAAGATGGCGAGATCATCGAGGTTTGTCAGGAGGAGCGTGTTGGAAGGAGGCGTCGGCTGGGTCAGGGGTGGCAGAGACGAGAGGTCGAGAGAGAGACCCTTGCCCGAGGCGGTGGAGCGGCGGGAGCTCAGAGGTCTCGTGGGAGGAGATTGCGTAGCCATTGTGGAGAGGTGGTAGGTGGTGGTATGCTGATCGTGGTGATTATGTTGATGGTGTTGAGGGGCAGTGGCGAGATGCTCGATCGTGGCCTCTGGACGAGATGTAGTCGTGTGCGTTGGATGGCCGTATATTCAACGTGTGTTTGTGTGTGTGTGCTGCTCAAAAGGAAAAGTGCCAGAAGAGGGCAGACGATGGGTATATGTACGAGCAGATGAAGCGTGCGTCGTCAGAGCAAGCGCAGCAGCCGGAGGGCGTGAGAGGGGGGCAGTGCAGTTCGATGCAGGCGCATGTGCGGGTACGGTGTGGTGCAGAGCAGATGTTGAGGTGACGAGAGTGGAGATTTCCAATGAGGCGCGGCAGAAGTCAAATGCCATATCTCTGTGGTACGTATTTCCTTCTCTGCTGCTCTGCCTCTTGGTTCCGCCTCTTGGTTCTGCCCCTCAGCCTGGCCTGGGTTCCCTCTGGTTGGCCCGTGTACCTGGCCTGGTTCCGAGATACCTAAGCTGGGTAGATGGGTACCTAGGTACCTAGGCAGCTACCTACCTACCTAGGTAGTACCGAGAGGGAGCCCGCTTTACTCTCATTCCCCCAAAGCCCCCCAAGAAGCCTCTCCCCCTCCCCCACTCCCGAATCTGCCCCGAATTTCGCCCCTCTGTGCGCGCTGTGCTTTCAGCGGGCTCTCCCACTGACGGGCACTGGGAGCCAGGGTGAAACTGGCAAGGGTCTGGACCGTCTACATCGCTCCTACGACTGTCCGTTTCCAGCAGGCAATTCCCGTCTCGACAGGTGTCAGAGAGGCAGTGCAGGCAGATTCTTCCCGACTGTCCTGCCTGTAGCTGCCTTGGTAGGTACCTAGGTAGTTATCGATGCGTCGAGAACGGTCCGAATCGCCACCACCCATTGACTGACCACAAGCCTCCTTCTTTGTGTCCTATCACCGAAGCATCGGCTCGTAAGTGGTCAGGCGGAAGGTCGGACAGGCCATTGCCCCCGCGACCGTGAGAGACGGCCCTGGCGCCCAGCCATGTCCGACCTGCCGTCTTGGTCGGATGCGAGCCACTCGAGTGGAAGGAAATCAAGCAGCAGACAAGAAACAAGTGCTACAGTGTGCTGCAGGTGCTGTTGCAGCTGCAGGTTCGCCTCTTGGCAGCATGTGGGGGACAGTCACGCCAACCACTTTACCTAAGGTACCTAGGTAGGTAAGGTAGTACATGTACCTTAGGTAGGACCAGATAGCACCTCAATAGGTACCCAGAAGCCTACTACATGTAATGTACAGGCTCTGTTTGGCTCAAAGCAGTAGAGTAGTGTGGGCCCCGGATCTGTCTGATGGTGTTCCTGTTCCGTACCGACCCGCTATACTTGTTCTCCCAGGTCGCGAGACGCAGGCAAGCAGGTGCAGGGAAGATACGTACCTGAGCACAACATCACCTCAACATCGTGAATCCATCAACATCCATGTGTCTGCATCCAGCAACCAAGGACCTTCCAAGACAGTCATCACCACCATATCCACGCACCAAATGGCCACACGAGCACCACAAACACAGAACAATGACGCAACTTTTGGCCCTCGACCGATATCCGCCAACCAACCTTCATCCGACCGACCGCAACGGGGCTGTGCTTACTGACTGGCTTGGCACGGATCACGTCCGTCTCTTCGTTGACTCGACTCCATCCGGCGCCCGGCGCAGCATGCGCAGCAGACCAAAGAATGGACAACTGGACCCACGATCAGCCTCTCCCTCCCCTTGCCCCTTGCACGCTCCCTCTCTCTCTCTCACCGTCTGTCATGCCATGCCCAGCGTGTTTGTCCCTCCGTCTCAAAGCTCACCTTCGTCATAGGTGTAGGTGCCCTCCCCGCTGAGGCATGCTGAAGCATGACCTGCATCAGACTTCCACAGAGCCAAGCCTCCCCGCATCACCAGATCCGCCGGCAGAACTGCCTCGAGCTCCGCCCGTCTCCAGATTCCACCGGAAACCTGCCAGAGACGAAGAAACGAAAGAAAAAACCCAAACACGGCCCGTCCGATTTCCGTCTCCAGGAGGGAAGCACGACCCGCTCTGCTCCATGCTCCAGCTCACCACATAACAGCTGAACACAGACAATGCGCACGATCTACTTAGAGACCCCTTTTCTCTCTCTTTTGCTGCGCCGCCCTCCGACGCAGCGGCCCCGTAGAACGTGTCTTGTCCTTCGCGGTGCTGGCACTCTTGTACAGCCCCAGGGGGCGTGAGGCGTCTCTCGACCGCTCGTACCCCGAAATTTGGTTGCGCTTTTTCCTCCGGACGAGGCATGATCGTTGGGCCTCTGTGTCGTGCGTCCGTGACCTCGGTGCTCATTTCGTACCTGTTGTTTGTGTGCTCGGGGAGAATCGCTAGTTCCCAGGGCAGTGTTGGGCATTCCGCGACCAAGGTGGCTGAGCTGTTCGGTAGGAGACCGAGCGTTGCCAGCCGGGCGGGCTCGGTTGGGGCGAAACGTATAGGAGTGTCCTGTTATGCCTCTGCGCCGTGCCGGCACGGCCAGTCTTTTCTTCTTCTTTTCTTTGTTGATGATGCTCTCTGCCATGCTCGTTGGTTTTCTGGCCTTGATGCCGGGCTGTGTCAGACGTGAAATGACATCCGTGACGCGTCTCGAGTGCTTGGTCGTGTTGCAGAAGTGCGTGGCTTTTTCCAAGGGGTCGTAGAGAAGCCTTGCAAAACGTCCTTTTACACTGTAAATCATGGTACGATGGGTGGAGGAACAGCTCTCCGGTAGTACTATCGACCTCGGATCGTCTGCTCAGCCGTGTGCCCGAGATGCATGGCAAAGTCTGTTGGAACCTCGCGATGAAGACTGTGTGCAGTGACTTCACAGCTGGAACATGAGACGAAGATCCCTGACATAGCTTGCTATCGTGGGATTCCCTTTGCCTTGGACTCGATGTCTTCGCAGAGAGCTGTACGAGCAGCCAGGGCAGATAGACGCCCATCAACGACAACTTGACGTCAGACACCAGCAGTTCATCACTCTTAGGTGTTCCCAAACCGGCAGCTGGTTATACACGTAGACGAATCTCTTCCATCGCGCAGGTGAATCCCAGGGAACGGAACGACAGAAGGCGCTCTCGGGTTCTTCTTTACAACAGCACCACGTTGGCGGGTGTAGAATGTCCAACGCGAGACGATGTAGCCTGTTATGCTTAAAATTTTGGGTTGGAAAGACTGGGGCTGCATTGTAGATGGTACAAAGTTTACATGTTGTACACCGCTCCGGCTTTACCGGATCTCCACCCCCAGCTTCTCGACCAGCCTCTTCTTCACCTCGCTGTGCAACGCGTTCGTCTCCTCGTTGGTCAGCGTCCGCTCGAGGCTGCGGTAGTTGACGCGGTAGCACATGCTGCGCCGGCCCGTCTTGGGATGCGTAAAGTCGTCCACGACGCGCACGTCCTCGACGCGGTCGCCGGCGACGTCGCGGACGAGCTCCATAAAGTCATTCTCGTGGAAGGGGTGGCCGCCGCCGGCGGGCGACACGCCGCTCAGCCAGAACGACACGTCCTTCGGGCAGGCGGGGTACTTGGAGAAGGAGACGAAGCGGCGCAGCGAGGCGAGGTCGTCAGAGACGCCGCGGAACTGGCTGAGGAAGCGCTCGTCGCGGGACCAGAAGAGGCGAATGTCGGGAATCTGGAAGAGCAGCATGGCGATGCGGTCGAGGCCGATGCCGAAGGCCCAGCCGAGCTTGTCGGGCTTGCCGGCGTCGATGAAGATGTCCTGCTTGACGACGCCGGAGCCCAGCACCTCGAGCCAGTCGCCGTCGTAGTAGACCTCGAGCTCCCACGAGGGGCTCGTGAAGGGGAAGTAGGCCTCGACCCAGCGCATGCGCAGAGGCTCGTCCTTGTGGTCGGGGTCGGCCTTGCGGGCGGCGGCCTTGGCGCGCGAGAAGATCTCAATGACCATGAGCTCGATCGAGCGCTTCAGGTGCGCAGCGATGGCCTCGGCCTCGGCGGCAGTGTGATGCGCCTCTTGGAGGGGGTTGCGCTCGGGGTGAATGCCTGGATTGGGGTCCTCGACGGGGACGTTGTGGTTCGGCAGCTTCTCGACATCGGCCCAGATGGCGTCGGCGACGGCGCCCTCGGGGTACTGTGTGCGGTCCCAGATGCGGGCGCCCTCCATCTGGTGGAAGACGGGGTAGTGGCTCTTGTCAATGGCATCTCGCCGGTAGACGTCGGCGCTGATGAGGTATCCGTCGCTCTGGTCGGCCTTGAATGTTTCCGCTTGGTGAGCGCTCGTGTGGGTTCGCAGAAGAGTGTCCTTGTTGAAGTAGTAGGTGTCGGATCGTGCGCGGCCAGGATGGTCTGCAGGGAAGCCGAGCGAGTCAAAATTTTGGTGGGTCGAGACGACAGGATCGAAGGTGTTATGGTATTTGTAGGTCGAGTTTGGGAATTGAGACTCAATGATCTGCCGTGTGATGTAGACGGGATGGTCCTTTTGGAGGTGCAGCTTGCGGGACGCGGCGGCCACGACGTTGGGCGGGGCGTTGAACCATTGATCGGTCGGATAGGTTTTGCCGTTGACCTCGATGGTCTTGGGCTGGGCTTCAAATCATGTCAGATCGGATTGTAGGCCGCCGGCTGGAGGGCATCATACCGGAGGAGTAGGCCCGCCATGTGCAGGTTCGTGAGGCAAGAATGGAGGGTCCCTGGTGCCGAATGATGGTCGGCCATGATGCGTGATGCGCCCAGCAGCGCAACGGCTGACTGGCAAATTTTGGCGCCTGTATCATGGCAGTGAGATTGAGGTGGACAGCTCGGAGTGCACTCAAGCAGCGTGCGATCACCTCATAGAGCGAGGGCGGAACAGGTGAAAAGTTCCAACGATAATGGTTGTCATGGTACATCGACCAACGCCGCAGAGCTCTGACTATGCATCTGCAAGGTCGATGCGATAACGATAAGAGTGGAGTTCGACAGGGGATGACACTGCACCACCTCAAGACTCCTTCCTTCTGTCTTGCTTAGCCTTCCTTGTAACTGCAAATCTGCAGATGTTCATGGGATGCACTACCTCCCTCCACCGATGCAACCTATGTTCGTGTTCACTCCTCTGATCCGTACTGATGACAAGGTCACAGCGTTGGTCCTGTCTCGGCCATACTCTAGATACCTCGGTACCTCCCTTACTTCAGGCATCGTAGATGTATCTATGTGGGCCACTCAGGCATGGAAAGACTTCAGATCATCTCTAGACAAAGCTGCGCAGTTGTACAATTGAACATCATCACCCGACAAAGCGAAGATCCATACTTGACCCTTCAAATCTACTAAATCTACTCAATGTAGATAGCAATGGGCTGCGTTGTCGCGTGTATGGCAAGTATCATTCCATCAGACACCGCAGGCGCAAGAGGCCACCAGATAATGGGCCAGCTCGATCACGCCAACACGAAGCGGCAGGCAGGAATCGCCTTCACAGTGGATGAATGATGGACAAACCGACAGATAGGCTGACAGTGCGTATAGTGACTGGTCAATCTATCCGTAGTGGTCATGTATGCTGAACGAAGCATGCTGCAGACCTTCTCTGTTGCGTCGTCGACAATTTGGAACGTCACGACATCGAGTGTCCCTATACCGTGAACGCTCAACCTGTGTGCGCCAAACCCACGGAGGTACCTGATGAGGAACATGCGACTCAACTTCGTCAGCGAGACGACGGCTGGTGTACGGACCCGGAAGCATTCATTCACTCATCTCATATCTATAGAATAGCTACTAGCCCTCTGAATTGGTTCCCGGCTTGGACGTCCAGACTCATCAGACCGCAGAGAGTCGCCCTATAAACTGTGCACATCAAGTGCCGAGTCGCCTGGTGACAAAAGGCACGACGACGTCAACTTGGTGAGGGGAAGGAATGGAGGAGACAATGACGGAGTTGATCTGGCTCATGACTAGAATGGCGTTCGGAAGGGCTTCATGTGCGGGGGCTTACCATCGGCTTAGCGGCCGATGAGGTCAGTCTCTGTTACTGTCACTGTCACCGTCACACACGCAGGAGGTCTCTTGCAGCTAAGGTAGTGGACGTTGAGGGGCCCAGAGCCTGGAGCGCCCATGCGGTAACGCCCATGTGGTCAGCGGTCGATGGGGGGGGTGCCGGGTGCCAGGTGTCAGCACCTACACCAAAACGGTGTGTACAGGCTTGACAGGTACCTACAGCAGCACAGTAACCTCGGTGCGCAATGACGCAGGGTCCCGAAGTCTCGCAGGAAAAAAGCTGCAGGTGCCAAATGCCCCCCGTTCCCACCCCCCAAATCTTTGTCCAAAGGCCTCTCCACCCAAACGACGACATCGCGAAACCACCACGGCCCGTCTGCCTTCTTGCTGTCGACCACGGAGGTTTGGAGACTCGAGAAAAAAAAATCTCGATTGGATCCCACTACCCAATTCCGGCATGGGAACACCTTCAGCCGCCGTCAATCACGTACTCTAGCTGCCCACGATGCAGTCTGCAAAGATGGCCCCCGGCGCCGAGAAGCCCGTTCTTACGGCCGAGGAGAAGAGCGCGAAAACGGCAAAGAGCTCGACGAGATACCCATTTTGGTTCGGTGGCAGCGCCAGCAGTATGGCAGCCTGCGTGACACATCCCCTGGATCTCGGTGCGTTTCTATCGCCCCTCCCCTTCCCCCTCGGCGCCGTGGCCGCTGCCATGGCCGTGGTCGTCGCCATCACGCCGTCCTCTCTCGCGAAATCCGCCAGCTAACCGTGTCTCAGTCAAGGTATGCGACAACACGATCTTTACCCCTCCATCATGACGACCCCTTGCCCGACGACGTCTCTCCCTTCTCCCCAAGCTAACCAGACAAACCAGGTTCGCCTGCAAGTCCGCCGGCCCGATGCCCCCAAAAACATGTCCGGCACCGTCCTCCACATCCTCAAGTCCGACGGCCCCGCCGGCCTCTACGCCGGCCTCTCGGCCTCGCTGCTGCGCCAGATGACCTACTCGACCGTCCGCTTCGGCGTCTACGAGGAGCTCAAGACGCGCGCCATGCGCCGCGCCCCCAACAACAAGCAGCCCTCGTTCCCCGTCCTCACGGCCATGGCCTCCCTGGCCGGCTTCATCGGCGGCGTCTCCGGCAACGCCGCCGACGTCCTCAACGTCCGCATGCAGCAGGACGCCGCCCTGCCGCACGCCGAGCGCCGCAACTACCGCCACGCCCTCGACGGCCTGCTGCGCATGGCCCGCGACGAGGGGCCCCTGAGCTGGTTCCGCGGCGTCCTGCCCAACAGCATGCGCGCCGCCGCCATGACCGCCTCGCAGCTCGCCAGCTACGACACCTTCAAGGGCCTGCTGCTGCGCAACACGCCCCTGCAGGACGACCTGACCACCCACTTCACCGCCTCGCTGCTCGCCGGCATGATGGCCGCCACCGTCACGAGCCCCGTCGACGTCATCAAGACGCGCGTCATGACCGCCACGACCCAAGAGGGCCTCGTCAAGACCCTCAAGACCATCTACCGCAACGAGGGGCTCGGCTGGATGTTCAAGGGCTGGCTGCCCAGCTTTCTGCGCCTCGGACCGTGAGCTCCCCCCCCCCCTTCTCTTCCTGCTTTAGGGAAAAAAAGAAAGAAGGAAGAGGCATTGCTTCTTACTGACGAACATCCAGACAAACTATTTGCACCTTTGTCTTCTTGGAGATGCACCGCAAGCTATATAGGAAGGTCGCCGGCTTGGATGAAGATAGACTAAAGGCATAGACGGGAACGAACACAGACGCGCACATACACGCAACATGGGGCGGGCACATGTTTATTTTGCATAGTAGACTGGCGTTGAAGGGGGAGGGGCAGCGGCTGCCAGGCAGATGGGCATGCATGTCGCTTGCGCGATATCTGATGCGAGGCGTTTCGGGTACGGAAAAACAACACAGGTCGAATTTGGTGTATTACAAGTCTTTTTTCGCATGTATATTTGTTCCTTGTTCAAACTTCGTCGGTCCGTCAACGTGCTTGAACGACCGTCTTTCGTAGTCCGCTTGCCCGCCCATCTTCTCTTCCTCTGCTCTCTCCATCTCTCTCTGTCTGTCTGTACAGACGCCGAGCACAGCACAACGCCTCACACGATGAACGGGCCAAAAGATGGCACGGTAGCAGATTTTGGCCGATCTGCTGCTGCTGCTGCTGCTGCTCAGCGACACCACTTTCTCTAATGCAAGCCCTTTTGTTGGTGTCCGCAGATTTGGTATACACAAGGCTGAGCCACGCGTAGGCTCAGCCACCCGAAAGAACGCCTACCGGCCAGCCTCATTCCCAGTCTGGACCACCCATTTGTATCCCAACGCCCCTCCCCCTCCCTCCCCCTCTACCTCTCCCTCCTCAGTTCCAGCCGCCCGACTGGCCCGACGCGCCGTAGGGCGTCGCGTTGTTGTACGGCGTCGTCGCCGAGCCGCCGCCGCCCCACGCCGTCTGGTTGCCGCCGTTGTACGGCGTCGTGTAGCCCTGGTCGTTCCAGCCCTGACCGTCCATGTTCATGTCCGGGCTCCGCGGGCCGTCAAAGTCGCCACCGTCCATGCCGCCGCCCTCGGCCTCGCCCGTCAGCGTGTGCAGCATGAGGGCCAGCTTCTCCTGCATGATCTTGATGCCCTCCTGGATGATCTGGTCCGGGTCGAGACTGCCGACCGTCTCGACGTCAAAGTAGAAGCGGCCGGGCTTGGCGTCAAAGTCAAACGGCTCACCCTCTTGGGGCGGGTCCTCCTGGTCGGCGTTCCTGCTCTTGGGCCTGAAGGGGGGGGAGAGCGGTCAGCATGTGAGCGCCTCGCAATGTCTTCGAGGTCTGCGAGGAAGTGGAAAAGGGGGGGAGGAAGGCGGTCTCACCATTCTGTCGCAGCGTCCGTCTCGTACCACAGGTCAATGTGGTGCAGCTTGTTGTGGGGGTCGTACTCGAAGCCGACGGCAGACGTGGGCATCCATTTCGCGTGCTCCTTGGCGATGCCCTTCTTCGCGATGCACGTCACCTTGAGCTCCTGGCCCCTTCGCAGCTTGGCGATGAGCGAGCCGAGGCCATCGGGGTCGGTGATGACGGGGTTGCCGACCGTGTTGTTCTGACGGAAGCTGTCGACGACGAGGTCGCTGGCGTAGACCTTCATGATATCGTCCGACGTGCAGCGGGCGTGCAGGGTCAGCTTGACGCTGCAGTTGTCGCAGTACTGCTCGCAGTCGCAGTCACGCGAGTAGTGCAGGCTCGCGGCCTCCTTGGAGTGCAGGGGGATGAGACCGAGTCGGTGTGCGATGAACTCGTCGGCGAGGACGGATGTGTTGGCTTCAATCTCGACGAGATCAATGGCGACAATGGGGACTTCGGCTTGGATGACGCGACGGAGCGAGTTGGCGAAGGAGAGGTGGCAGTTGGAGAGGTTGAAAACGACGCGGTCGGCCTCGGTCTGGTGCGCAACTGAATCAGTACGAGAGCAGCAATGCAGCGCGCGAACAGAACTGCCGGGAAGGGGGGGGGACCTACGTTGGAGATCTTGACAGAGGGACCGCCGACCTCATTGTCGAGCAGCATGGGTTCGTAGTCCATCTTTGCCTGCTCCTGCCGGTCGCGTGTGAATGAGTGACGGTGTCTGCCGGAGGGGGGAGATCGCGAGGCTGAAGAGGTGGAGAGGGAACGTCAGCAATTCGATGAGTTTTGCATTCGGGTGAAGCGCCGTCCTCGCCTGTCGCCTTTGTCGATTTGTTGCGGGACGGTTGTGGTGTTGAGGTCGGATCTCGACGAGGGACCATTATTTTCGTGATTAGATAAGCTGGCACTGGCAAACTGCTCCCACTCCTTGTATATTGCCTGAACAAACCTCCTCCCTGACACACTTTCGACTCCCATGTCCATCAACTCCAGTCTTCATACAGCCCATCATGAAGCCATTCGACGCAGCTTTCTCTTTCATAAGTTTGATCTGGTTTTCTGAGGCGACGCATTCAAACGGCGGATGACCCCGTTTCCCAACATCCTTCGGTTCGGTTCACGAGCTCAGACAGTCGCCCTCGATCTGGACCCTACGTGTGCACTCCTCACTCTTTCGTGGTTTCTCTCTTGTCGGATCCGGGATCGACACATCTGGAAAGACACGGTCCTTTCCAAGCAGCGAATTCATCGCGATTCTTCTTTTCATCTTCTTCTGACACTACCAGCTGTCTTTTTAGGCACCCCGCTGAGCCTGTTGGACCATTTCACCAACTCTTCATGTATAGTCCTCAGTCGTGGCTCGATCACTGCGTCGAATTCCTGACGACCGTGTTCACCTCGTACCTCAGACAGCCTAATCCTGAGGTCCAGTTCAATGACCTTGAGGCCTATGGTATTTGTTAGGTTTATGCAGCAAGAAGTCTCGGGGAGGGTTGTCTGACCTTTCAGGGCCCCTTCGTCCATTTCCATGCATGCCTTGTCCGTCTCGATCAAAGATTGAACTTGAGCAGCAATCTCGACACAGAGTCCCGCTGGACCCGTCGTTGGTGTTTTGCTCCACACCTTCAGTTTCTTCTTGCGAGCGCCGAATATCACAAGCATTTTGCGCACCGACTCGCCCATGTTCGTGAGCATTTGGGGCGCAGTGTCATTGTCGGATACTTGCGAACCCTGTGATAAGCGTGATCGATTTGAGTCGCAGGATGAGGGTCGTCCTTCAAGCCGGTGTGAATCTTCGGGACTGGGATTGTGAGTATTGCTTTGTGCCCCGCCATCCCTCAAGCCTGAAGCCTCCCCCTTCGAGGAACCTCTTCTCAGAGCCTTGGAAATGAGGGCCGTCCGCCCTCGCTTTTCGTTCTGGGTGCCTCCCGACCTGCAGTTCCCAGCCCCATCGTTTCCACGTGAGGACCGGGTCATGCTGGCAAAGGGACTGTGGCAGCAACTGGTGAAGGCGCGTCAACAGCAGGGTGGACCAGCGCCAGAAGGCGGAAAAGAGTCTGGAGAATGCGAAAGGGTTGGTTTCTGCCCGCAAGCTACAGCGGAACGACAACATTATTTCCTCTTTACGCACTTCACCCCTCTCCACGAGGCTCTCTCATGCCCGTACCACCCCGATGGCCAGCCTTATCTGACCAGCCGCCCAGAAGGAGGTGGGCAAGCAACGAGCCTGATCCGCGAAAGGTGGTTACACGGACGGCCTCGCCAGCTGAGCCGCCCATCTCGCGCCAACCAGCAGCGAACAAGTCTGATGCGGACGACTCCTCCCTAAAGGTTGCATGCTGCAATGCAGCCATTTCGGAACACTGCCACAACGCAAATCATTAAGACTGCCTCATCCCACCGGACACGAAAACACCCTGCACATCCGAAGCCTCTCCCTTCCGCACAGCCTGGCACGATGACGGATCCAGAGAGTCTGAAGAAATACGTCGACAGTTCACTCCGTGAAGAGGAGGACTTTCATTTCCTCCGATTCGAATATCTCCAACGCCTGAACTTGACCAACTTTTACATCACACTCGCCCACCAGAAGAGCAGGCTGAAGAAAGAAGGGTTGCGCTCCGAGGAAGACGGCGTGAAACTCCAAAAGCTCCTCCGGGACTATGGTGCGCTCTGCTCTGACGTCCTCCAGACACGCTTCTTCTGACCGCGCGAGGAAAATAATTGCTGACCAATGAGTGAATACGCAGCAACTGCGATCCGTGACTATCGGTACCTCCACTCGAGCAAGGCCGTGCCCGTGACCAAGAGCGGCGAGCGAAAGGCCCTACTCGAGGCCTCCTTGCGGTTCGAGGACGGGTTTCCCCATTCTTTCGCCAGCCATTACCACTTCTTCGAGGACGAGACGGCACAGATCGACCCCCTGCGCCGGTCCCTCATGGCCTCGCTGCCAAAGGTCCTGACCTTCTCGAGTGAGGAAAAGGGCCGGCGCGCGAGAGAATATCATGACGGGGACCCTCCGCATCAGGTCTCGACGTTCGTCGACCGTCTGGCTCGGTTCCTCATCGCGCTGACGGGCGGCGGCTTCCTCATCGGACCCATGATCATCATGGCACTGGGGCCCTCGCTACACAAGAGTCTCATCACCGTGTCCGTTGCGCTGGTGCTGTTCTCGCTGGTCCTCTCCTTTGGTATTCGGGTCTCCAACATCGAGACGCTGGTCGCGACGGCGACGTACGCTGCCGTCCTGGTGGTGTTCGTCGGCACGAGCTCCGCAGATGGCGGCAGCTGAGTCTATGTTAGGGGTATGAAATGATAGTCTGTTTCCTACGTATCAATGTCAAGTTGGAATCTCTGCAGACAGACTGCACTTCCTGTTACTTCGCCACTAAACATCTGATCACATATTTGCGGAACACTCTTAGTTGAACATTATTGATATTAGTTTGCCGCAACGCCATGCCGTCAAGTATACTAATCTACGAAAGGTTTATACACATTGAATGTAGAAAAAGGGAAATGAAGTTAAGCACCGCCAACAGTCTGGCCCAGGTTCAGGGTGACGGGCGATCCGTTGAGAGTGACCCACTGGATGGGCGGCTCGCTGCCGACCTTGTCGGCCTTGACGGCGCCGGAGCTCGTGACGGTGCCAGCAGGGATGGTGACGGGCACGGGCACGCTGCACGAGTTGCCCTTGGCCGAGACGGTGACGGACGAGATGGTCGTGCCGTTGCTGTAGCTGTACGAGAGCTTCGGCTCGCACTGATCGAGGGCCATCCTGTCGGAGAAGCTCTTGCCGATGTCGTCGTGCTTCAGCGACGTGATGGGCCAGTTGGTCAGACGGCCCATCTCCTGTGTGATCGTCTCGACCCAGGACATAATCAGCGACAGTTTGCCCGTCTGCGAGCCGACCGTGATGGACGGCATGTCAACCTGGCGCATATTGGCCTGGTGGAACATGTAAGGGTCGGCGTGCAGGCCGAGAAGGTGACGGGTGTTCTCAGCGCGTGCGTTATCGAGCAGGCTGTTAAAGTCGCCCTTGCCAGCCGACGTCTCAATCCACTCGCGGGTCGTGCACTCAGCCGTATCACAGTTAAAGTAGATGGTCGTCGCGTACCGCGGGATGATAAGGAGACCATCGTAGCCATTATCGGCCACGTTGGAAATGAGAGGCCAGTACTCGTTCTTGGCACGGAGAGGAGGGCGGGTGTTGTCTCCGACAACATTGGTGATACCGTTGGTCATCCAGGCGCGAATGGCATCACCGTTGTGCATACCCGTAATCGCGGGAGGAACCAGGCCGTTGGGCGAGAACTTGGTCGCCTTGTCGATGCCCATCTGTGTCATCCAAGCCTGGTTGAACTGAATCTCGCGCTCAGTATCCTTATAGGTAGCGTTGTTGAGGCCCATGTGGGTGAAGGTATGGGACAGGTGGGCGAAGGCGTTGAGCTTAGACGTGTCGAGGAACCAGCTGGCAAACTCGTCACGCTGAGCGCAGGTCTTGGACCATCCGTACTTGGTGAATTCGGTGCCCCAGATATCCTGACCAGTGCCCAAGGGCTTCTGGAATTCCAGAGGAGTGTCAATCTGCTCGGGGTAGTCAACGGCGTAGTTGGGGTTGCAAACGCCGTCCTGGGGCCTGTTATCCGCAGTGGCCGAGATGATATCGCCGTTGCCGTTGTGCGCAAGCTCGAGCCAGAACTCAGAACCGGCAGCCAGACGGCTGTTGATATCACGCTGCCAGGTGATGTGGGCATCCAGGTCTCCTGTGCGGATCTTGAAGACAGTACCGGCAGGGTAGTAGAGATCGGTCTCGAGCTGCAAGTCATCGACCTGCGCAGAGAGATGAACCTTGCGCTTGCCGAGGAACAGGCCACGCGTCATCCAGTGAATGTGAGAGTGCTGAAGGTAGTTGGACGTCGCAGACCACTCGGGAGCCCAGCTGGTGAACCAGACGAATTGCTCACGGCCATCAAAGTTGTTGATGACGGCAGCAGCGCCCTCAACGACGCCAGGACCGCCAGCAAACTTGGCAACCTGCTTGGTGGTCTTACTGTCGGTGATGGTGGCGGGGTAATGGTACAAACCCTGGCTGCTGACGCCGGCGTTGACCTTGAGGTTGGCAGTGGGGAAATCGGAGACGTCCGTGAAGCTGATGAGCTGCTCGACGCCGGCGCCACAGCAGCCCTCGCCGGCTGCGGCGCCGAAGAGGGGACCGGGGTACTCGTTGATGCGGACCATACGGACGCCAAAGGCGAGCTGGTACTTGTGGATAGCATCCCACTGCTCGGTGGTCACAGCAGAGCGCCATCCGTCCGTGTACTCGTACGCAATGGCATCGACAATGATGATGGCACCAAAGTTGCCCTTGGAGCCGGAGAACAGCTCGGGCAGAGGAGCACCGGCCTGGGGAATGGCCAGGCCCTGGAAGGGGATACCATAGCCCTTGAGGCCGGCGCTGCCGGCGGCGATGCCGGTATCGTCACGGGCCAGAATGAGAACGGTGCTGTCACAGCTAGAGGCGCTGGGCAGAGCAGTGCCAGCGGTGCCGGTCGAGGTGGTGGTGGCGGTGCTGGTGGCGGTGGCAGCGGCCGTGGTGGTGACGACGGTCGCAGGGACCGAAGTAGAAGTGGTGGTGCGGACACCGATAGGGGATGTGGTCGTGGTGACGGCAGGGACCACGGGTCTGGTGGACGTGGTCGTGGCAGCAGCAGGCCTCGAAGTCGTGGTGGTCGTGGTGGGCTTGCAGATCTTAAAGATCCTGCAGTTGATGGTGTCAATGATGTTGTTGATAACGACGCTGATCTGCCTCGACTCGAGCTCGTTGCCACAGTCGCCGGTGACGAGGCAGTGAGGCGCCGGTGCCGGAGAGGCAGCCGCCAGGCCCACCAAGGCCGCGAGGACAAAGCTGGAGCGCATGGTGTTCTGGGGGGGTATTGATCCTCGGAGGATCGAAAGGCTCAAGCTTCAAGCGAGTGAGTGAACGAAGAGACTTGGAACAGCCAACGAAAGTAAAGGAAGACTTATAAAAGTCAACCAGGAAACGAATGATACCGCGAGAGGCCGATGAGAGACAAGGGAGCAGAAGGCCGGGATACCAGGCAAGGTGACGAGACTTATATACCACACCGTGGCCAGCTGTCGATCGAGTCTGGGGAAGCCCGACAGGGCACAGCAGGTCTGTTTCCCAGGTCCGGCTGACTTCAGAAACAACGGACAAAGAAAGGAGCGTGCGTCCACGTTGCCGTGGTCCGCGATGGCCCACGCTGGACCCCCTTCGTGGAGGAGATTTTGGGGGTCTAAACATAGGATGGTGTGCCGAGCTAGAGACGGCTTGATGCTCTACCCGGTATGCAGGTACAGGCAGGCCAAGGCTCGGGACCAGGAGCTGCTCAGGCGGCAAAATTCTACGAAGGCGGGCCATGGTGGGTGAACATGGGGATGCCAGGGATTCCGGTGACGACTTGCAGTCCGGCGGTGGTGCGAGGTTTCCCTTCGCCAGGGGATCCTTTTTCCTCGAGCTCGCAGCGATAGACGTGATGCTAGCGTTCAAGCTATACCGATCTGGACGCACATGGGCACCGGTGCTGCTCACACAGACCCCCCCTGAATTCCATACAGGCGAGAGGCGCCACGACGGACGACGCTGGTCCTTGGCAGGCCTTGGCAGCGGTCGCGATTCCTGGGTCCAGGGTTTCCAGCCAGGCCCAGTCAAGTCCAGTCAGGAACAAATATCGAGACGGCTTGCGGTGGCCCTACGTTGGCGCGGGAAAGGTGGGATCAGATGAGCACATCAATGCCATTCCTGGCCAAGTGCCGTCTGATGCAGTCGATGCGGTCGGACCCAGGCGGAGGGGCCAGGGCTCAGCGATTACCAGAAACGGCGAGTCTCACGCGAAGGGTAGCCCTGGGTGGGTAGAACCGTTGTTTGGTCTAGCGGCCGGATCGCCACGCCTGAGAGATCCATCCATTGTTGCGGATGTTTCTGTCGGGGGACTCAGTCCAGTCGACCGGGGCTTTGTCTGGCCATCAAGTGCGATGTTGTTTTGGGAGTTCGCAGCGGGTTTCGCAGCGGGTTTGACTCCCATGTGGATTGAAGCTCCCATACGATTTGGGCGGGAAAAGCGTTGGCCAGACAGACGGGCGAGACCCTCGTGGCGTGTCGTTCCAGTGCCACGAGCTTTGATCACCAGTCTGTCCATCATCAGTCAGTCAGTCAGTCAGAAGACTTGAGACGAAAGAGGCGCAGACAGACAAGAGAGGATCGAGCACCGGGGATGGCCCTGTCAGTGGGCTGAGAAGGCCAGTGAGAAGAAAAAAAAATCCGAATTTCTGGGGGGTCCGCTCAACGTCAAGGTGGGTTGCGTGGTGACGATGCGTGCGTCTGATGTTGTTTGGCCTCTGGTCTGGTTGTTCATTCGCCATTGAAGTGGAAGCAGCTCCAAGCGTCAGGCAGGCTGAGCCCGAAGCCTGAAACAAAATTGGCGATTGGTGGGTGGTTCGCGTCTGATGGAGGTCGGTCGGGTTTTCTCCGATGGTCCCTCCTCCTGAGTCAGCAGAGGCGTCTGCTTGGACGTTTGGACATTGGGCGTTGGAACGTTGGGGTGAAGAAGGTGCCGCTGAAGCCACTGAAGCCGCTGTGGTTCCTCCACCGTTTACCACCTTCAGCGGGCGCCAGGTACTAAAGAAGCAAATACGAGCCAGCCCACCTTCCCCCCCCCCCCTCTCTTCCCCCCGGACCCCTGGCCCCTGGCCCCTGGATCGAATACCTCCTTAGATCCTAGCCTGCATGATGTGCCTTGCATCTACTGTAATGTACTAAGGTACCTACCTACTTTTAAGCTACAGTGCGAATCTGCGTGCCATGGTGTGTGGGCCGGGACGATCACCCCGGGCGGCCTGGAAGGATTGTTTGGGTGGTGCATGCCGGGTGCTTGGTGAGCTTGTTGAGCTGTGTTGGCGAGCCGCTCGGTGGTGGGCGCAGCTTTTGGTGGTGGCTTCTTGGCAGTTTGGTGTTCTTGGCTCAGCGGAACCCGGTGAGCCTATGAGTGCGAAGATGCACACGCAAAGACGCTGCATCGCTTCCTCGAGGGAGACGAGAAGGGAAAAGGGGCCAGAAGAAAGGAGGCCCCGGCGGCACCTACCGTAGGTTCCTTAGCCTTATGTGCCTTAGGGACCTGCCTTAGGGGCCTGAGGCGTGGGGCCCGCCGAACCTCGTCCCCTAGGCCGGCATCCGACCGCCCGATTCCGTGCTCCGCATGGTCTCTCTGGCGTACTGGCTCATACCATGCTTTTTCCTTTCGTGTATAAAATATTGGCAACGCAACTTCATTTTCGCCTTCTTGGCAATTTCTTGGCCCTGCAATGCTTCGCTGTCAAGTTGTTTTCACTTGCTTTTCAGCCGTGGAATGGTTGTTCAGCACTGCCTACCGCCCGCCAAAAGCAGTTGGACGCCTTCCGCCTGCGTCTCGTGCGAACATGTTTTGTGGTACAGACATGTTCCCCTTGCCATTCGAGCCGTGTTCCCCCACAACATGTCGCAGGCCCAGCTCAGCTGCACGGAGATGATTGACATGGGAAAAGGAAAGCAGAGACATGTCAGTTTAGCGAATCAAGACGTCATCTACCCATGATTTGTCACATTTGAGCTCACGGCCCGGGCAGCGGAAGAAGCCCTCATGGAAGACTGGCCGTCCCTGACGTCTCTCGACACATGTTATCCACCCTTTGTCATTGGCCATTCGTCCTTGGGCGGCCATTGGTCACAAATGCTATGGTCAGATGCCCAGCACGGCCCGCGTCGGCTTCTTCCACGCCGTTGTCCGACTCGGCACGAGCTAGGTAGCAGTCGGCGGTCACCGGCCAGCGGCACCAGCTGGCAGCCGGCAATGACAGCAGACAGCAGCTAGCAGCAGCAGCCAACAGTAGGCACCAGCTAGCACCAGCACCATCACAGCTTGGCCCAGACCCTGCGCCTTCTCCCGTCAGCCGGTGACATCTGGACCCGATAAAATTTCAATTCCGCCTTCGCAACACCACACCTCATCACCAACCCAAACCTCACGCGACCACGAACACGACATTGTCATCCCTAACTTCCTCCCCCTAATAGCACCATCCCCTTCCACATTCACCATGCTCCGCAAGGTCATCACCTCTGGCGCCCGCGCCACCCGCTCGGCCGCTCGTGCCCCCGCCGCGTCCCAGGCGCTCCTCCGCCCCCAATTCCAGCAGACCCAGACCTTCGCCCCGGCCTTCAGGTTACGCGCCGCCCAGCCCGCCGTGTCGCGATGGTACAGCTCCGAGCCCGACTCCAAGGCTGATGCCAAGGCCAAGGAGGGTGATGCCGCTGCCCCCGAGAGCGCCAACCCCGAGCTCGACGCCCTGAAGAAGCAGCTCGAGGCCAAGGAGAAAGAGGCCCTCGACTGGAAGGTGAGCATCCAATCCCAAAGCATACCCGGCCTCCCATGACAGCATGACGTCTCTAACAACTATCCCCCCTTCTTCCAGGACAAGTGCCTCCGCTCGGTCGCCGACTTCCGCAACCTCCAGGACCGCACGACCCGCGAGATGAAGTCGGCCCGCGACTTTGCCATCCAAAAGTTCGCCAAGGACCTCGTCGACTCGATCGACAACCTCGACCGCGCCCTCGGCATGGTGCCCGAGTCCAAGCTGTCGCCCGCCGCCGACGCCTCCGAGGCTGCCAAGGACCTCGCCAACCTGCACGAGGGCCTGCGCATGACCGAGACGGTCCTCATGAACACGCTCGAGAAGCACGGCCTCGAGCGCTTCAGCCCCGAGGGCGACAAGTTCAACCCCAACGAGCACGAGGCCACCTTCATGACGCCCCAGCCCGGCAAGGAGGACAACACCGTCTTCCACGTCCAGTCCAAGGGGTTCAAGCTCAACGGCCGCGTGCTGCGCGCTGCCAAGGTCGGCGTTGTCAAGAACCAATAAATGCCCAACCCTTTTGCCTCTTTGGAGATGCTTGATGCGCCTCCGCTGGCCGCGCAAGAGAGAGAGAGAGAGAGAGACAGAGAGAGAGAGGAACGAATAAGAGAGATGAGGGGCGACGCTGCTTGAGGCGGGTCGCCCGTGTATTACTACTGAAACCAACAACAACTGCAACACAACCGACTTTGACACGGAATGCGCCATCAGGCTTTTCGTGTCAATGTGTACAATGCTCCCCTCATGACGGAAGAAGAAAGAACAGTGGAAGACGAAGACGGACGGAAGACGCCGTGTTCAATGTCTAGTCAACTGGACAGGCCGGGAAAAATGTATCTACATAAACTGCATGTGTGACATGGCAAATAGGCATGGTCGGCGATGTATCAAGTATAGGACGGCCGAGAGTCGTCACGTCACTGGCGCGCAGCAAGCCCACGGGCAGTCAAGCGTTATACAAAATAATACTACATACTTGGACAGTCGCATCTGTTTCCCTGCGTGAAGAGTCGTGCTGTCCGCCATTGCGACGTTATACAAAATGATACTACATACTTGGACAGTCGCATCTGTTTCCCTGCTTGAAGAGTCGTGCTGTCCGCCATTTTGAAGTCCGCAAGAGGGTATCATCAGATGAATAGTGAAAAGGAGACCAACCAAGGAAAAAGGACAAGCAGCCAGGAGACAAGCAAAGAAAGGAAAAGTCCAAACGCCTCATGTTGCCCAATTTTCCATCCCCTGTATTCGTCGTCGCGCGCAAGGTCAGCAAAACAGAAAAAAAAAAGTAGCATCACTCCTCTGCCTCAGCATCACGCACCAACCGCTCCCAAACCTCCTCTCCAACCTCGGCCCTGACAGCCTCAATATCCTTCAAACCAGCCCTCTGGAGCTCCTTGTCGATGCCTTGCTGCACATCCCGGATATCCCGCTCAAGCCGATCATGAACGGCCCGTGTCTCCCCGAGCGTCTGGCTCCTCAGCTTGAGCTGATACTTGACATCCTTCAAATGGCCGCTCACCTGCCGCAGAATGCGCCTGTTCTGCCTCGCAAGCTTCGAGCTGGCCGCGGCCTCCCGCGCGGCGAGAATGACGTCGACGCCAGCTCGCACGCTGCGCAGCTGTGCGCGCGTGGCCGCGAGCTGCGGCGTGAGCTCGGCGTCGCACCGCCGCGCGAGCGTCTCCTCCTGCGCGCGCCAGAGGCCCACCGTCTGCCAGCGCTGGGCCACGACGCCCTCGGCCGCCGAGGCGGGGATGCCGGCAAGCGTCCGTGACTGCGGCGACGTCAGGGCTGCGGCGACCTCGGTTTGCGTGTAGGGTCTGTTTTCCGATGAAGCCGTGGGCGGTGTGCTCGCGGGAGGGGCCGCCGCTTCGACGGCGTCCTGGGCGTCAGCGTCGCTCTCGTCGGCATCCTGGGCGTCGCGGAGGCGTTTGGCCATGAGCGGATCCATGCGGTCGTACATGTTGGTCGACCAGTTGCGGATCTGTGCCTTTGGGTGGAGGCCCGGGGGCGTGTAGACGATGGACGGCTCCGAGGGTAGGCTGTACATCGGAGACAGTGCGTCGCCGTCCTCGATGTCCTTCTGCCAGGTGAAGTTGTGTGCCATGCGGTCGGGAGGCATCTGCAACTGCGATCCGCCAGGGGGTGTCTTGGGACGGAGTCTCTTTGTGTTCGGGGGCATCTGGATGAGTGTCTTGCCGGGTTCCTCCCAGCGAGTGCAGCCCTCGGCCAAGGCGCGGAACGTGCAGGGGGAGATGCGGCCATCGCGCGGGTCGCCCTCGTCATCAGAGATATCGTACTCCTCCTCAAAGTTTCTGTCAAAGCTCTCGGAGGCGATGCCGTGGATGGATGAGGCTAGGTGCGCGGGATATTTGAAGCCCTTGGGCGGATTGATGTGCTGATACTGTGGGCGCGGCACGCTGGCAACCTCCTGACGGGCGGCCTTGTCGATGGACGGCCGCTCCTGAAGGGTTTCTGCAATTTCGGCCGTGAATTTCTGCAGGCCTTGGACGTTGAAGTCGGGAGCCTGCTCCTTTTCCTTGCCTTCTGGCAATTTCTTCATGAGACCCTCTTGCAGCTTCACACCGACCCACGTACCCATGGGGTCACCCGCGGCCATCCGAGAGCCTCTCATAGCGTTGTAAGCTTGAAGAACGGGCCCTGTAAGTTTCCAGTTCTTGTTCGAGGTCTGGCCAGCGGTACAGCCGGGGATCTTGGGCGCCGCCTTCTCAGGGGCATGGTCAACGAGTGCACTGCCGTAGTCGCCCCAGTCGCGCGTGTTGAACGTGCAACCGCCCATAGCGACAGGAGCATCAGACTGGGTAGATTTCTTCATAAGGTCTAGAGCCGTCAATTCGTGTAACGACGCGTCCATATTGGAGCTTAACCTACATGCATCACGAGTTGGGCGCTCGGAGTAGCCCAAGCTGAGTTCCAGATGGGAATCCTGGTCGACACTACCACCTTCTGCAAAGTGTCAGAAAAGAAACGAACAAGCAAAGTCTCAGCACAGATGTCACTTACTGCTGGAAGTCTCATATTCCTGTAGGACATGTGCTGCGGGAGACTCGATGGCTTCGGGGAGCAAACCATTCTGCGTGTAAAGGGTGGCACTGTCACTGCCATCACTGGCTGCGGATCCTGCCCTTCTACCGACTTCGAATGCGTCGTCATCAGTACCTTCACTGCGGGAAAGAACCGCGAGCTGCTGCAGATGGTTGTAGAATGGGCTGAGCAGCCGATTTCGCTGGGCGGCAGCCTGCGCACCAGGCTGACCTCGCCGGAGCGCCTCAGGAGTAAAAGCATTGTCCACGACAGCGACTTTGAGACCTGCAACTCCATCAACTATGCCAGCCCCATGCGAGACAGCACTGGAGGAGGAGAACGGGTCCGAGAGGCCGTGATGGTTGCCGGGAGGGTACAATCCTTCGCCCAGCTCGCCAGCCTCGACCCATTCCTCGGGGTAAATGTTGTCGCCAAAGCCGTGAGGACCGCCTTGATTACGGGCAGACTTGGGTCCAGGGACGAGAAGAGGAGTGTCTACCGTCTGCTCGAACTGAAGATCTCCGTCCCGACGGACTAGATGTTGCTTGCCTGGAGACCACACAAAAGGCCCTTGACGGGTGGAGATGCTGGCAGGAGGTAGAAGACTCAGCTGAGGTAGGGCTACCTCGGCCGACGTTTTCCAGCTACTGAAATTGATGTTATCGCTCTGAGCCTCATTGTCAGGGACGTGTGTTGACATTCTTGAGCCTTCTTCCTCAGACGAAAGGATGCCATCGACAGTCAACGTCGAGCCGCTGGACGCGTTGCTTCGAGAACGACGGCGCTGGACGTCATCATTCGCATCAGTGTTGGAGATCATTTCAGAGTCTTGAATGCTGTGTTCCTCGTCGTTCCGTGACCCCTGTCGATCGAGAGTTTTCAAGGGTGGTGGGTAGATGCCATTTCCCATGCGGAGCGTGCTCGCGTCCGAGTTGCCTCGGCTGTGATCATGCGAAGCAGCCATCGGAGAATCTCTCTCGAGAATCTTTGGGGCAGTTCCGACACTGAGACGATGTTTCTCAGAAGCTGTGAGCTCGCTGTGGATAGCGAATCGGCCGCGACGACCTTTGGTAGGCGTCTGGTTAGGCCCTGAAGCACGCCGCGAAGCACGGGAGGAGTGCGCATCTCGCGGCGCAGGAAGATCGAGCACAAAAGTCGAAGACTTTGGAAGCGAAGACTCAAGCCGACGAGGGATATCCGTGGCAAAGTCATCGTCATCACCATAAAAGCTGAATCGTCCGGCGTACCGACGCTGGACGATGCGGCCTGATGGACTGGCCTGCTGTTGGTTGCGCGCGCGCTGCAAGTTCCCGGCGCGGAGCGCGTCGAGAGCGCCGTTTCCAGTTTCGACAAAAACATCATCTTCGTCGGAGGGAAATGTTTCGAAAAATGGGCTTTTGCTGTTGTTCCAGCCCCTCTTGCCGCGTGCTTGCCGACCCGACGACTTTTCAACGTCTGACGAGACTTCCTCTATCATGGAGAGATCATGAGCAGCGTGAGATCCTTCCTCCCCATTTTGCGTCAAAGTGCTTTCTATTTCGTAGCATTAGCTAGATGACACGCCAAACACCCTTGGTCGACCTCAGATCCAGCATACCTTCATCGCGATAGGGGTGTGAGTCCACGCCCTCTTGCTCCAGGTCGTTGTGCATGACCCAGCGTTGGCAGACGATCTGCCTGTTGCTGAGAACCTTGATTATTCTGATCTTTCTCTTCTTTCCTGTTTGCCTGCGGAATCTGATGCTTCTGCAGCAGTTTGACACTTTGCTAGTTGAGTCTTGAGGGGATCGTCAGTTGAGGCCTAGCGTGGGAAGGAACAGCTGCTGTCGATGGAGAACAACGAGAGATCGCGGGATATAGCCTTGCCTCTGAACGGATTCTTTTTAAACAGGACCCGCGCGCCGACTAAGCGGTGCCTATCGCCATGGCACCGTCGCCCACAGGGGTCGGCGTTGAAGCCAAAGAGTTTCTACCGACCGTCAGCGGTTGGCGAGAACTTGCGTGCGCGTCTTGGACCTACTAGCACACTAGGAGACCCAAGCATGTAAGCTTTCGTTGCTTCCGCCTTGAACTGGCGACTCACATGTTGGGTCCCATTGTTCGTGAAAGCAAAATGGGCAGAATATCCCCGGTTGGTGATAGCTTCAATGCCACATGCCTTACCTAGAAGAAGAGCTTTGGCAGTGCCTTCTGCCCAATAGTACCATTATCACAGCGCACGGACTCTTGAAACCAGGCATACCGTTGATGGACGGCAGGTGCGATGTCAGCAATGAACTTCTCTCCTGATCATGAAAACTCAGGCAAACTGCTCGAGCAAACCCAGCGTACATGCTGTGACGAGGCCGTCTTGCGATTCAGATCAGCATCCATCGGTCTACAAGACATGACAAGTGGAGCAAGCAGATACGTGATCGAAAGCAAAGGTAACTGTCAAAGCCACTTCCCAATGTCCAATGCCGTCTGACCATTGACAACCCTATTATTCACATGCCCAGTGTGACGAGTGATGGGCCATTATTCGTGGTGCTACAACAAACCTATCGTCTGCCTCTTGCAAGCAATTACAGATTGGGATGTAGATATAACAAGAGTGACAGCTTCAAACCAAGGCACCTTGCCTATCATCCTCGCCCATGAACCCAATACAGTATCATGCACACCGCTCAGACGCCAAGGAGGCCTTCGTGGCGTCCCCCTTCAATACCCGGATTCATTCTTCACTTCTTGGCCTTGCCCTTCGCCGCAGGGGCCTTTGCGCGGCCTTTCTTGGGCTTGGCATCGCTCTCATTTCCGTCCTCCGCTTTCTTTGTTGCCTTTGCCTTGGCCCCCTTTACGGGCTTCTTCTTGGCTGCTTTGACGTACTTGTCCGTCTTCAGGTCGAGCTTGTCCTCATCAACAGCCTCCTCCGGCTCAGCTTCGCCCTCATCTTCCTCCTCGATAGCTTCTTCGAGGTCAGGAGCGTCCTTGGCCTTCTTCATCGGTGCTTGAACATTGCCCGATTTCATGAAAGGAACAGGGTGGGACATTTGATTGTACCTATATGAAGCATGTCAGTGTGATGAGTCTGGGTCATGAAGAGATGTGATACATACGTCCTTGTGAAGTGTGCCTTTGTCTGCGTTTCGAGTTTGATGCGAGACTCATCCTGCGGTCCCACACCTAACTCCTTCATCGCATCAAAGTCATCGCGAGTCAAGTAGTAGCTGTCCATAAGATCGATAATGTCCGACACACTCTCCTTGCCCTCAATATCAAGGCGGCGGATTATCCGTTCCCACAGGACAGGAAGGTATTGCTGGCGAATCTCATTCGCGTCACCAGAGGACCTCAGTCGCATATGAGCATGAATCTCACGGATGAATCGGTTGAGCTTGCCTGTCTTGCTGTTGTTGCCAAGCCACGAGGTAAAGTTGGATCCCATGAGTTGGCCGGCGATGAAACTGGCAGGGCGTACGGTACTGAAGATGGCATGCGTTGGCATGAGACTCCACTGTTGCTGCGGTCCGTGGATCATGCGATCGACGAGATCACCGTCACTGATACTCTCTGCCGCTTGATCAAAAAGTTCGAGCGCCTTGAGGTTCTCCTCCCTTTTGTTGTAGCCTCTGTTGTTCAACGCCATTGGCTTACATCGAAGATAGTTTTCCTGGATCATCAGGTAGCTGAACTCATGATCGTTGAAGTAGAGCTCAATCTTGTCATTGAGCGTGGCATTGCTAGAAGGCGCGAAGAGGCCGCCTCCGAGCATCTTCTGGCAAATGTCCCAGGGCTTCAGAACGACATGCTTCTCCCAAGCCTTGGTCATGGCCTTGCCTTGGTCGAAATCCATGGCTGACTGGTCGAGTTTTGCTGTCGAAATCATGTTGATGATTTGACGAATATCCTTGTTGCTGCCTTCGATCAACGCATCGACCACTGGAGGGGGAAGCTTTAGTCCCTCCCTGTGGCAGATGGTCATGATACGAGATCGAACCTGATCGACTGTCGGTCGTCGGAACTGGATGTCCATGGCAACATGATCGAAGGGCTTCATCTTGGGCAAACGACGCTCGTTGCAGATGAGAATCAGAGGCACTTCTGTCTTTTTGCAGTACTTGGCCAGAGCTCCGACACCGCCGCGATCACCGGCCGACATGCCGTCAACCTCGTCCATAATCAGGACTATGTTCTTCTTGCCGGCATCTAGCTTCTTTCCGTCGCCAGAGAAGAAGCCGAGTAGCGAGGTGTTGTTCATGACTTCGCTGACACCTTCCTCCACCAGCCTCTTGCTTCTGGTGTCGCTTGCGTTGCTCTCAATGACGTCGAACCCTTCCAGCTTGGCTGCGAGGTGTGCTGCTGTGGTCTTGCCGATACCCGGGGGGCCGGATATGATGATGGCTCGCTCCGCACCCATGCCGTCGGCCCCCCGTTTTTGGAAGTCCCATTTGCGGCTCTTTTGCCAATTTTTGAGCCAATTCTGGATCTTCTCAACCTGTGCCTTGTTGCCACAGATATGGCTGAGCTGCGTGGGTGCATATTTTGACGTCCAGAGCTGGGCCACAGGGGCTGCTGGCTTGACAGGTGCGGCCGAACCACGGGCTGCGGCAGCCTTTTGAGCGGCCTTTTCAGCCTCGAGCTTTCGGGCCTTCTCTTCACGTTCCATCTCTCGAGCGTCGATTTTGATTTTCTCCTCGGCCTGCTTCTTCTTCTCCCGTGCCTTCTCTGCTCCTTTGCCGCCGCCTCCATATGCAGGAAGGCGTTTGATGAGCTCGAAAAGACCGTTTTCATCGATTGTCTTGATGCCGAGATCTTGTATCTTCTTGAGTTTGCTAGGGCCGGCATCTTCTCCAAGCACGACGTAACTCGTCTTGCTGCTCGGTGAACCCGTGACCTTTCCGCCATACCTCTTGACAAGAGCCTGTGCCTCTTCGCGACCGATGGTTTGAAGAACACCAGTGAAGACGAAGGCGAGGCCAGTAAGACATTCATCCTCGCCCTCTGGTAACTCGGCGCTTCCAGGGTTCAAGGGCGGTGCAGCGCCGTTGCCTCCAGTCTTGCTTGCCGTCCTCCAGTCGAACTTGGCATCGGGGTCTCTCGCAGGGGGCGTTGGCGCCCTGACTGTGGGGATGTCATCAAGGATGGCCTGGTAAGAGGCATCTTCGGCCTCAGCAGGCTTTTTCGCCTTGGGAGCGCGCGGTTTGGCGGGCGCTTGCTTCTTGCGGGGCTTCTCCTCCTCGGGCTCAGACTCGGTCTCGGGCGATTTCCTCTTCTTACTCGCCGCAGGCTTGCTCTTGGGTGCCGTCGTTTCGGAAGTGATGTTCCGGGCAGCTGCTCGCTTCGGCTTCGGCAGAATGTCCTCGTCGCTTTCATCCTCGGCATAGTCGTCGTTCTTGCGCTTGCCTCGTCCTTTGGTATCGGCTGCAAAAATATCATCGTCGTCTTCGTCTGCGCCATCATCTCGGTAGGCATCGCCGTCATCGTCATCATCGTGGGCCTGATATGCCGTCACGCTCCGCTTCTTCGTGGCTGCTCGACTCTTGGCCGGTGATGGCACGGCTGCCGGCTTGGGCGCGGGTTTTGACGCGGCTTGTTTGTTCCTGGGACTTGTCCGAATCTCGACTTCGGCCTTCACCTTCTTCACAGGTGAAACAGGTGCCTTGTTCGCTTTGCTGTTGGAAGATGCGAAATAGTCGCTCGCAGAAATCATCACATCGTTGGTTTCCTCCTTCGCTTTCTTTTTCGGGGTAGCTTTCTTGGGCTTGTCTCTAAAGACTGCGTCAGCAACGGCGAACACGCGGCAGATTGAAGAACACCATACTCAATCACAGCAACATCATCTTCGTCACTGTCCTCGACGACCTTGCGGCCCCGGCGGCCCTTGGCTGGTGGTTCGGCTTTTTTGGGTGCGGGCTGTGGCTTCGGAGGGGGTGCACCCCCCTTGGGCCCGAAGAAGGACCTGATGTCAGGCATGTCGACTTGAACAGAAGGAGCGGACGATTGAAAAACAATTCCGAAACAATGGAAACAAATCTCGAAGGCCTGTCCTGCTTATAACAGCCGCCGAGCTTGCTGCCTAAAATCGATGCGATGAGAGTGACTGGGTGGTGGGTAGGTTGCCTGGAGGGATGCGCTTCGACGTGAACCCTGAAGCTTTGGAAATCGTGACGCGAAGAGCACGCGCTTGCTGAGCGACCGGGGTAGGTGCGTTAAAGTGTGGCTTGGGCAGTGGGTCCTGTCGTCAATTTGTGGTCGCCCGGACTTTCAGGCACCGAATCCGCCCGCATCAGCCACATGCCCATCCCGGTACAGCTTCAAAAAATCACAACGTCCATCTAGCCCATGATCGACACGGGACATCCAGAGTGCCGCCCACAACCGCAACGATGCGATCCTCGACGCTGCTCGACGCCTTCCGTGGCCTCCAAGTCTCGGCCACCTCCGCAGCGAGGACGCTTGCCACCCCAGTCCGACCTCAATTGGCGCGATCGGCCGTCGCCGCTGCGCTGCGCGATGTCCGCCCTTTCTCGTCAACACCAGCCCGCGAGGGCAACTGGCTCGAACCCTCGATCGACCGAACGAAGAAGATGATGAAGGGCAGGCCGCGCGTCGCGACGGGAGGCTCTGTAAAGGGCACGACGGTCATGTGGGGTGACTATGGGCTGCGCATGAAGGATCACCACCGCCGCATCAGCGCCAAGCAGCTCAAGAACGCCGAAGACACCATCAAAACGAGACTCCGTGGAACAAAGTACCGACTGTACAAGAGGGTGGCATGCAATGTGGGCGTTTACGTCTCCGGTAACGAGGTAAGCGGGCTCAGAGAGGTTGTCGAAGAGGGCCCAGCATGCTTACAAGACCACAGATTCGTATGGGTAAGGGTAAGGGTGGCTTCGACCATTGGGCCGCGCGTGTTGCTGTCAACCAAGTTGTGTTCGAGGTCAAGGGACTCGTTCACGAGGCTGTCGTCAAGGATGCTTTCCGCCTGGCCGGCAACAAGCTCCCTGGTATGTGCGGACCGACGCTGAACGTGTGATTATGTGCTAATGAAGACGCCAGGCCAATGGGAGTTCGTGCAGAAGGGAGAACCCCCCGTCGTCGGCATCACCAAGCTGGACGGTGTGACTCTGGAGGAGCTGAAGCGACCGAGGAAAAAGATCGAACCTGAGCAGCTGTTGCAACAGGCACAGGCTGCTCAAACGCCTAGCGAGACTGCGGCTGCGGCCCCCTCGGCGCCGGCGTCGTAGAGATCAAGCTGTATGGGACAATCGCGACTGTATTATAGCGTACCATGCCAGGCATAGTACCAGGCATGCCAGATAAAGTGGGATGGGAGCAGATGTCTGTATGATATGAACGGGCCTGGAAGCTTGCTTCGCCGTATGAGCTCTCAAGTCCTAAAAATGTATTCTGAATACTTGTTGTGGCTTATCGAGAGAAGTATGACCGACGAAATGGCTACCAACGTTCCTTCTCGGCCCTGTACCTCAAGGGGACAACAGCGAGAGCTCCTCACACCGTATGGCAGCACGAGCCACTTTTCAGCCACAGGCTACATGAACCCCTGTTCACACCTGCATCGCACTTAACGCGTACTGTCGCGTCACCCAGGCTACATCCATCTTCAACCCCATCTGTAGGCAAAAACCCAGGCAACCGCTGTGACCCGATCAACCACAAGCACACAGCTCTGCCCGCGTCTCGCCACATACCAACGCCATGGCGCTCATTGTCGACAAGCACAGGCCAAAGTCTTTGGACGCCCTCACCTACCACCCAGAGCTGTCCGACAGGTTAAGCTCCCTCGTACGCAAAAATCCACCCCGTCACGATCCCCCCCCCCCAAACTGACCGTCCCTCGCCATCCAGGCTCGAAGCGGCGACTTCCCCCACCTCCTCGTCTACGGCCCCTCGGGTGCGGGCAAGAAGACGCGCATCGTAGCGACGCTGAAGGAGCTCTACGGGTCCGGCGTCGAGAAGATCAAGATCGACGCCCGCGTCTTCCAGACGTCGAGCAACCGCAAGCTCGAGTTCAACATTGTCGCGTCCAACTACCACCTCGAGATCACGCCCTCGGACGTCGGCAACTATGACCGCGTCGTGGTGCAGGACCTGCTGAAGGAGGTGGCGCAGACGCAGCAGGTCGACCAGGCGGCGCGGCAGCGCTTCAAGGTCGTCGTCATCAACGAGGCCGACCACCTGACGCGCGACGCGCAGGCGGCGCTCCGTCGCACGATGGAGAAGTACTCGCCCAACCTGCGCCTCATCCTCCTCGCCAACTCGACGGCCAATATCATCGCGCCCATCCGCTCGCGAACACTGCTCGTGCGCGTGGCGGCGCCGACGCACGCGGAGATCTGCGACGTGCTGGGCCAGAGCGCCGAGAGGGAGGGCTGGCCTGTGGCCAAGGGGCTGCACATGAGGATAGCGCAGGAGAGCGGGAGGAATCTGCGGCGGGCGCTGCTCATGTACGAGGCTGTGCATGCGCAAAAGTAGGTCCCCCCCCCTCTCTTTATGAACCGGCTCTGCTTGAGGCAGCTTGCTAACGGCATGGCAGTGAGAAAGTGACAGACTCGACGCGGATCCCACCACCCGACTGGGAGGCCCTCATTGGGCAAATCGCAAAGGAGATCATGGAGGAGCACACGCCGGCGCGCATTCTGCAGGTGCGCGCCAAGCTGTACGACCTGCTGACGCACTGCATCCCGGCGACGACGATTCTCAAGACGCTCACATTCAAGCTGGTGGCGATGATCGACGACGCGCTCAAGCCCGAGGTCATCAAGTGGTCGGCGTACTACGAGCACAGGATCCGGATGGGCACCAAGGTCATCTTCCACCTCGAGGCATTTGTGGCCAAGTTTATGAGGATCATCGAGATATACCTGATGAGCATGGATCTGTAATTTATTGTGTGCCGGGGTTGAGAAAAGAAGGGGGAGGGGGGCAGGGCGTCTCTGGCGTTTTCGGGATCACATAGGGTTGAAGGGATTATTTCGGGCGCCTTGTCCTCCTACCGAGGAAGGAAATTGACAAACATGTTTCAATGGCCCAATCCGAAGTGCGCCAGGTACAGGACAGCTGTGAGCCAGCATTGGAAATCTGAACTTGGTGCATGGCGAACCCTGTGTTCGGAGCCGTCGGAACCCAAAAGTTGAACCCGTGATACAGAAGTCAGGAGGCCAGACAGGCGATTGGGATGAGCGCAATCGATAAGCACGCAACTTGTAGTTCCATTCGTCCAGGCAGACCGATGCCGACAGACAGCTCTGCGGATGGAGGGACCTCGAAAAGTGGCAGACTCGGCCGGGTAGACACGGTGTGAGTTGCACATTGATTCCAAATGGGGGGGTGCAAAGTCATGCTTTTTGAGGTGTCAAACCAACTTGGAGCTCGCACCTATTGATCAAACTCACACTGCCGAGTTATGAGGACCACTGCTCCCAGGCATTGTGGGACGCTGGAAAAGTTCGCCGGCGGCGATGTGGTAATTCAGACTGTGGTCAGTATTGGCGGTTAGAGGACGGCGCATTGTACCCGAGGTGTCAGACTCAAGAGATGCCACTTTCGGTGAGACTCATTCCGGCCGGTCATCCTAGGGCGAGAGGTCCGAACAGCCTCATCTTTTCCCTTTCGCAAGGTGCAGCACATGGGTTATCTGCTTGGCTGCATGAGCTGTCGGGCGCTCTGTATTGCTGGCACGGAAATAAACGAAGGATGGGTGCGGGTAGGGAACAATGGCACGCGGCTGATGCCCGGCGTCGACCACGGAAGCGAACCCACGGAAGGCCGAGGAAGTTAGGTCATGGCGATGTCATGATGCGCGGTCGAGGCCCGAGGTAAGAGGAGAGTGAGCATGGATAAGCCATCTCGATTCGGGACTGATGGCGTAGCAGCTAAGGGATTTAGGGTGCAGTAGATGAAATTGTGAACACAATGCGAGCCGTCTGGTTCGCTGAGAGGCCCCCTACGCCTCGGAGGGGAGGGTCACATATTGTCCATGCCTAGGAATTGTACATCGCAAAACAGTGAGGGACAACTGATGATAGATGCCCATGAGGATGCGGGGAAGGGGGTGTTCGCGCCAGTGCGTCCATGGACACCCGCTCTTGCACCTCCATCAACCCCCCACCACGGCAACACGTAGAGCCAGTGGAACGGAGGGGCATTCTGTCTTGGCCATCCAGATGCACACGGCGGCGAGATGTGCCATGTTGCAGTTCTGACCTCATAGCATGCTGGCGAGACTGGGCGTGAGGTTCCCTTAACAGCCGCCCTCACTTGTGAGCTGCTGGATGAGGTCGATAATCTGGACCTCTTCAGCCTGTCCAGGCATTGAGAATGGTGGACTTTGGGCGTCTGACGTATGTGATGAGGTCAGCCAGGAGGGGTTCAAGTACCCCGCCATTGGCATTGGAGGGGGGCACCGTACCTGAGGCGCTCGAGGGCCATGACATCGGTCGGTACTTGGCGACCCTTGAGCCTCTTTTCCTTTCAAGGGGCCTCTCTCTACAACCCAAACCCACGGAGCCCTGGAGGCCCAGGTGTGACACAGGAGCCAAGATGTCGGTATTTGATAAAAGGAAAAATGCGGCAGACAGGCCAAGCAAGCATGCCCTCTTCTCTCTTTAGTGCAGAGGAAGGGCGAAGGGACGATCCGGGCAGCACGACCATGCACGTTACGAAAGAGGTTTGCGCCGATCAGAGGCGTGGGGAGACACTAAGGCCAAGCCTCATCAGAAGACCATCCCCCCCCCCCCCAAAAAAGCCAAAAGCCAAAGGTCTTGACCTTCGTCACCGGCCGGCCGGGAAGGGCTAAGATGGGCGGAAAGTCAGAGGGTGAGGCGAGTGAGGTGCGCTCCAGGGATGCAACTGCTGGTGAGCATGTGCCGTAGTACTTCGTCGCGCGCGGACTGCATCCGAAGACGCAAAGGCAACCCGTCGCATCCGTGTGTTGTCCAGACAGGTGCCTGTTGTCCAGACAGGTGCCCTTCTCTCTTCGTGTCAGCATCAGGCCGCCGCCTGGCGGCAATACCATGATGTAGAAGAACGGCAAAATCGGCAAGTGGACAGCGGACTCTGGAGACGGGAAAATGCAAAACGAGGAGGCGAAGCAGTGAGCTCTTTCTTCGAGCTCCTCTTTTTTGGCGCCAAATGGCCCGGTCGTCCGGGGGAAGGGAAAAGGCTCCCCACGGCCACGACCCCGACCCCGGCCTAACGGTAAAACACCAAGACAGCTTAACGCAGGGCCCCCAGTGATCACCTACTACCCTCTCCGCTTCGTGGCACACAGCAAAGCAGAGGAGCCCCCTCCCTCCCCCGTCCCGTCCCAACACACTCCCGATCCGTGGCCCGCCCGTCCCTTACTCCATCGTCGCCTCCTACGCAATGTCCCGCCAGCCATTGGAACCCTTTCAAGGAGGGGGGGGGAAAGAACCTGACCCATAAAGGGCCCTTCCCCGCAAACGTCGTTCACGTCGCGACATTTACCTTTCTCTTTTGCACTCTCTTCTTCCTCCTCTCACCTCGACATTGTCCCTCTCTTCCAAGCGCTCCGCTTCAGTCTCTTGTTTCGTTGCGCCATACCAATCTACCGCGTCCACCCCCCATTGACCCCTGCCGAACCCTTGACCGGAACGTCACATCTACCTACTCACGACGACCTTGACGGCCAGGTTCGCTCGAGCGCACTGCTCCTTGCGTGCTGAGAACAGCGACAGACGGGACAAGACCCCCCTCGTCGACACGTTCGGATACCATCATCCTACCTATTTCCGCACGCGGCAAACCTGCAGACCTACAACACCACTCTCCATCGCAACAACAAGCCAGACCGTCGCCCAGCATGGCCGAAGGCGAGCAACAAAAGACACCAGTGGTGGCCGAGGCCCACAATGTCGACACCTTCCGTAAGCCCGAAAATGCCACCCCCCCTTGTCTCGTGGTGACTTGCCCCTCTCGAGCTGTCCCGCTTCTGGAGGCGGCGCGCGACAGGGCAGGCTACCGTGACGCGCCCCTCCTGAATTAGCCGCGAAATGGGAGGATGCCATGCTGACCAGCGGCGGTAAATGTGCGCATTAGACCCTCCTCAGAAGATGCTTGACAGTACGTCCCACTCCTTCTCCTTTTTTTTTTCCTTTGTGTGTGAGGTGCTGAGATGGAGACCTCATGCCTCCCCAAAGTCGCGTGCGCCGATACCGCTATCGTCTATCGTCCAGCTTTGTCCTGCTGCGACCTCAATGTGGTCCAGAAGGGCAAGGCTGGGGTGCGATGGTCGATGCTGTCATAGCGCGCGCTGCTTCTGTTTAACGTGTCGGAGCATCTTCGCTGACGATTTTGCCCCTCTTCGCAGAGCACCCCAGCAAACCCCACATTGCCAGTGAGTGAACCCCTTTCGACCCCGCGGTTGAACCCCTCATCATCCGATGCACCCCTTATCCATTTGAACCCTCTCGCGCGACACAGCCGTCACTAACGATGCCCAGATCTCGAGGAGTACCAGAAGCTGTACAAGGAGTCCATCACGGATCCCACAAAGTTCTGGGGCGAAAAGGCGCGCGAGCTCCTGTCCTGGTACACCGACTTCCAAACCGTTCGCAGCGGCTCCTTCGAGGGCGGCGACACAGCCTGGTTCGTCGAGGGCACCCTCAACGCCTGCTACAACCTCGTCGACCGTCATGCCTACAAGGACCCCAATCGCGTTGCCATCATCTACGAGGCCGACGAGCCCGATGGCGGCCGCAAGGTCACCTACCAGCAGCTTCTGCGCGACGTCTCGCAGGTCGCCTGGGTCCTGCGCGAGATGGGCGTCCGCAAGGGCGATACCGTCGCCATCTACCTGCCCATGATTCCCGAGGCCCTCGTCGCCATTCTCGCCTGCATCCGTCTCGGTGCCGTCCACTCGGTCGTCTTTGCCGGCTTCTCCGCCGACTCGCTGCGCGACCGTGTCATTGACGGCAAGTCGCGCGTCGTCATCACCTCGGACGAGGGCAAGCGCGGCGGCAAGCTCATCGGCACCAAGAAGATTGTCGACGACGCCCTGAAGCAGTGCCCCGACGTCTCCCACGTCCTCGTCTACAAGCGCACCGGCGCCGACGTGCCCTTCACCGAGGGCCGCGACTGGTGGTGGCACGACGAGGTCGAGAAGTGGCCTACCTACTTCCCCCCCGTTCACGTGAACGCCGAGGACCCCCTGTTCCTCCTCTACACCTCCGGTTCCACCGGCAAGCCCAAGGGCGTCATGCACACGACGGCCGGCTATCTCCTCGGCGCCGCCTGCACGGGCAAGTACGTCTTTGACATTCACGACGGCGACCGCTACTTCTGCGGCGGCGACGTCGGCTGGATCACGGGCCACACCTACGTCGTCTACGCGCCGCTGCTGCTCGGCGTGACGACGGTCGTCTTCGAGGGCACACCCGCCTACCCCAACTTTTCGCGCTACTGGGACATCATCGCCAAGCACGAGGTGACGCAGTTCTACGTCGCGCCGACGGCGCTGCGCCTGCTCAAGCGCGCCGGCGACGAGCACGTCAAGGCCGACATGAAGCACCTGCGCGTGCTCGGCTCCGTCGGCGAGCCCATCGCCGCCGAGATCTGGAAGTGGTACTTTGAGACGGTCGGCAAGGAGGAGGCGCACGTCGTCGACACGTACTGGCAGACCGAGACGGGCTCCAACGTCATCACGCCGCTGGCGGGCGTCACGCCGACCAAGCCCGGCAGCGCCTCGCTGCCCTTCTTCGGCATCGAGCCCGCCATCATCGACCCCGTGTCCGGCGACGAGATCCACGGCAACGACGTCGAGGGCGTCCTCGCCTTCAAGCAGCCCTGGCCCAGCATGGCCCGCACCGTCTACGGCGCCCACAAGCGCTACATGGACACGTACCTCAACGTCTACAAGGGCTACTACTTCACCGGCGACGGCGCCGGCCGCGACCACGAGGGCTTCTACTGGATCCGCGGCCGCGTCGACGACGTCGTCAACGTCTCGGGCCACCGCCTCTCCACCGCCGAGATCGAGGCCGCCCTGCTCGAGCACCACTCCATCGCCGAGGCCGCCGTCGTCGGCGTCGCCGACGAGCTCACCGGCCAGGCCGTCAACGCCTTTGTCGCCCTCAAGGACGCCACCGGCGCCGGCGACGCCCTGCGCAAGGAGTTCATCATGCAGGTCCGCAAGAGCATCGGCCCCTTTGCCGCCCCCAAGGCCGTCTTCATCGTCCCCGACCTGCCCAAGACGCGCTCCGGCAAGATCATGCGCCGCATTCTGAGGAAGATTCTCGCCGGCGAGGAGGACCAGCTCGGCGATATCACAACGGTATGTTTTCGTTCCTGCCCCGTCACGTCTGTGTCGGAACGCCTGTGACTGATTTGTTTTTCCTTGTAGTTGTCGGACCCGTCCATCGTGGAAAAGATTATCAACCTCGTGCACGAGGCCAAGGGAAAGAAATGAATTTGAAGCATTTGTAGGCTTTGGGAAGGAAGGAAAGGAGGACACGGGCACAATGTTCCGCGGACGTATTTGATACCATGATGCCAGGACAGTTCGAACGTGATAGGGCTATGACGGAAATGGTCGCACTTGGAGTTGAGTGTTTGAAATTGAAACAGTTAATCATGCATTTTTCGCTCGTTTTGACGTTGTCGCCGGGTACTCCTGAGTATGCACTGAAGGAGAAAAGGATGCAAGCGGGAACACGTCGAAACGATATTTTTTCCGGAGCAAATCGAGAGTCTCTTGGGAAAGGAGGTGGGAATAGAGTTCGAGAAAGTGACAAACGACATTGGCAATGTAGTAGGAGACAAATCAAACTTGAACTATCGCGGTCGTCACAGAAAAAAAGAAGTAGTCCAGCTGGCAAAGCGTAAAGACTGCCGGCCTCAGCAATCGCCGACTCTCGGTAACATCGTGCCATCCATGCTCGAGGCACATCAACCCTGCACCTCTCGAGAGTCAAATCGCACGGCCAACGCCGTCACAGTGAGTCCTCGTCCAGGTGTTGTCGCCAACCGGGACCCTCTTCCAAAACGAACATGACGTGGACCGATCAAGAGGCCTCCAGAAGGCCGTTCAAGAGTTGGTAATCACTTTATCAATCATACCATTTCCAGGAGGAGCAGCTCGAGTCATACATTGCCAGATTCAAGAGTTCAAGTTGGCACCCGTGGCGGACAACCCAGGAGAGATCGGTCTTTCTTCTGCATGCTGAAAGACAACATCTCAACACAGCCACGCCGCGCGGCATGCCCATGTTCACTGCATGTCGCCAGCACACCGACGGAGTTTCTTGTCGGAGTTGACCACAAGCCCGACTACAACTACTTTCAAGCAGAATCGGTGGACTAAGAGAGGGGGCCGAAACAAGGGGAAACCCAGGCGGCCGCTGCGTCTCGAATAGCCTTCTTCTGAAGACTTGGCGTCTGATGTTTTTAAGTTGCGAAGATCACTGGATTACCGGTTGAACACCGTGGACATCCCCAGTATCCAGGCTATTGGTCAGCGGTGGGATCTCGTTCCTCAGGGTATCATACCGATAAGCAGCAATCTCGTCAGTGTACTGAGGCATTCCTTGCGCAGTCTCATTACAGTGCATGCACGTTTGAGGGATAGAGCAGAGTAGGGATGAAGAGTTAAGGACTCCGTTTTGTGCTGAACTTGTGAGGCGGCGCGTGGTTCGGATACCCGACTTGGCTTATGCAATCTCACACCGATTCTTGGCCAACTCCTCCAAAAAATGACACCAGAATGTGTGCCTGTCTGATCCATTAGATTCAAGATACTCGAGATGCCCTGGGCTTTCCCCGGGAACAACTTATGTCGATACACTTGACGGCTGAGCGCGGCCAGAGACAGCAACTGACAACTGCGGTCCTGATGGTCGTCGTTGATGTGTCAGCGCGAATCTGGCAGTAACTGGAACGCTCGGAAGCTTAGTTTTCAGGCGCCGTGCCACCGCCGCTAGAACGTGCAGGCTTCGAAAGGGAAAGGGTTGCAAAGTGGAATGTGCAAGTGGTGTTCGCTAAGTCCGGGAGGGTGTGTGGAGAAGCAGTGCGATGGCTGAGAGTCGTCGTCATCCTCTGCCCACCAGCAGCATTCGTGGCCGCCTGGTGTTGGGGCTTCGCCGCTGACCCTGAGAACACCACGTGGATGCAAGCCGTGATCGGAATGTTAACGTCAGAGATATTTGCCTGAATCGTGGTCAATCTCATATCAGCGCATCATCACCATATTCTTTAAGGGTCTTGCTGACGGACGCCAAGACGATGGCTGAGCGTAGTACAGGGCTGTGTGAGCCTTCGAGACGCTATATGCTTTGCATCGATCAGATGGGCGTGAGATCAACTAGCGATTTGTTTGGGTTGCTGCAGATCATGATCCATAGACCAGCGATAGTCATTAGTTCGGTCGTCTCCGGACTTAGGATAGACGAGGAGCAGCACTGATCAGAAGGGACGATCTGCAATTGGTGCCAGTGATGGAAGGTGTGCCACGAGGCCAGAAGGATTGTTTGCTGTATTGGGTGCCCATCTGATGGAACG
Organism: Verticillium nonalfalfae; assembly: GCF_003724135.2. NCBI lineage: Eukaryota > Fungi > Ascomycota > Sordariomycetes > Glomerellales > Plectosphaerellaceae > Verticillium > Verticillium nonalfalfae. The sequence continues at coordinate 153,038 of NW_021167263.1, read as the reverse complement.
CAGTGGAGTGGTCCGCAGGAGCGAGTCGTGCAGATTCGTGACTGAGCCTGCGCTTGCCTGCTTGTGGTCGCTCTGGAGACTCAGACATCGCGTCTACCAACGAGATCGTCTCGTTTGCTGAAATCAGAGTGGGCGCGCAGGCCGAGATCCCATCTGCCAGAGTGGGAACCTCGGGATACATCCATCCCTCCTACGGTTATCGTGTTGGCTCGTATCGAATATTGGCAAGGCCGGTCGGGGTCAACTCAATTTTCGCCCCTTGAAAAATGCACAACAATGTGGAAGCTGTCTTTTTGTGAACACGGTTGTTGCACATGGTAACATTCAAAGAGGATCGTCTGTGGTCGACGATCTGTTGGGTCTGAAACGCTCCACGAAGGGGGTTCATGGCCACAAGCACAGGTGTAGCTGGCTGAGCTGATCGAGTCTGCAAGTTGGTACCGACCTGCTGCGGTGGGGACACAGTGAGGGCTCTGCTGTGAATTGGACGCTCGTCACCAGACTTCGGGCAGGGTAGCACGGCATCCATCACGTTGATGGCTCGCCGCTAAGTATGCATCTGGCTGACAGACGGTAAGTGGTCTGTGAGGAGAGTGGCCCAGCCGAATGATATTTCGGGAGCGTCGGCGTCGACAGTCTTCTCTGCTTCAGCCCCGTCTCGGATGTTAGAGCCGCTTGGGCTTTGGAGACGCTGGTCCAGTGGACGCCCAGCCTTTCAGTGGGCGGTTCCACGTTCAGGATTATTGGAAGCCTGGGGTCGCCATGACTGCCGCGTGCCGGACGTATGGGCTCCTGATTGATAGTCAGGGTCGACCAGATGCCGCACAATGGATGAACAATTCGCGCTCTTGAGAATTCTCAACCTGCCAGGATCATCGTTGCCATGGTTTCTCCTGATCAGTACACCCGTCGCTCTGAGGGTCCGCGGCTGGCCGATGGGGATAACGAGACGAGACGGCCAGGGTGAGGAGACGTCGGCTCGGACTTGCCCAAGACTCCGCAATTGAACAATGCCGGCTGGTTAGTAGTGCTGGTAGACGCTGACGACGACAGCGTGAATAAGCTGCACCACGGCTACAAGCCAGGTAAGCCAAGGAGCAAGACAGCAAAGTGCAGTGGTGCTGACGAGTCAACGAGAGCGAGCCATCTTGGCTGTTCGGAGCTAAGGTGAAACTGATCCCCAACTGGTTGGCAGGGGCCTTGGAGGGGCCTTCCCACAGCCAGTGTCGTGCAGGGGGGTGTGGGCGACAGGCATGGGGAGGGGCCTCGGGGCGACAGGGGAGGCAAGCACAAGGAGCGCTAGCGCGGTACCTAAGTCTTGGGTGCTTGCGTACTCGTAGACCCAGTACCTCACGTTGCCCCCCCTGGCCTGCTTCGCCTCCATCTCCACGTCTACTACTGCTTCTGGGTGTCTCTTTCCCATCTGCCATCCCCATCTCATTGCCACCATTCGCCTGTGGCTTCCGTGCACCCAGCAAGCGTCGTCGTCGTCAGTCAGTCAACGAGAAACTTCCCAACTCTCTTCCAACCTTAACCCATCTTTCCCCACGCTACTACCGATTGCCAAATCCAGTCGCCCAGTTGCGACCCTTTGAACATATATCCCATATATCCAGACCCAACATCCATCCCTACATTCGCCCACTCAGACCCCTTGGAAAGTCTGTCGCAACAACCTTGGTCTCCGAACCGCCCGGGACTACCAGACGTCACCACTCGCTTCTCCTCACCTTCGACTTTGAACAAGCAAATCTAAACAACCCAACTCTGGAAGATCCTTACTACACACTACAACTGATGCAATAACCTTTACAAGAACCCCGTCCCGCGTCAGGGAACTCTTCGCCTCTCTCCCCCTCCCTCTCCCCCCCTCTCTGCCGCCGGCTACCACCAACATGGTTAGCATACGGGCCCTCCTCGCCAGTACACTCAGTGTCGCCTCATTAATCCAAGATGCCGTTGGTTCGTAGTCTCTGTCGCTCGTGGGCACTCGAGGCACATCAGACTACTAACACTACTCTTCTTTGAATAGCACACTCTGCACAGCGGAATCCTCTGACGGCTATCCATCTCATCGACGCCCCCTCCTTGAATACGCCAACAAAACGATGCCAGTACCACTCCTCATTCGACCTGACCTTTGGTCTCGAAAATACCCAACAGCAAATACGCCTCGCCCTCGAGCCAAACCACGACATCCTCCACGATGACATGCACGTCAACTACCTCGGTCCGGATGGCTCGCTACGGAAGTCACAGCGCATCAACCGCCATGATCACAAGGTCTTCCGCGGCGCCTCTTTCATTCGCCGCGATGGCCAATCTGAATGGACCAAGGTTGGATGGGCGCGGATAACGATGCATCGTGACGGCAAGGATCCTGTCTTTCAGGGCGCTTTTCGAATCGACGGTGACCACCATCACATTATGACTGGCAAAAACTATCGACGCCTGAAGCACCCCGAAGATCCACTACCCGACACCGACGCAGACCCAGATGAATATATGGTGGTGTGGAGAGACTCAGACGTCATGAGCTACTACTTTGATCCTCAGGACCTGAAGCGGGACACGGCGGGCCGTTCGAGTTGCGAATCTCAATCACTCACGTTCAATGCCAAATACGACCCCAACGCGTTTGAGGACGTTCGCCTGCGGGCCGTTTCCCCTGCTTCACTATTCGGGCGACAGATTGATTCCGGTCAGACGGGCAATAACGGCGCGGGCCAGAATCTTGTTGCCACCATCGGCTCGACTCAAGGCTGTCCGACCGTCCGCAAGATTGCCTTGGTTGGCATCGCCACGGATTGCACATATACCGCAGATTTCAACGACACACAGGCTGTTCGCCAGAATATTATCGACCTTGTCAACTCGGCTTCTGAAGTCTATGAGAGCAGCTTCAACATTTCACTCGGTATTCAAAATCTTACGATCAGCGACCGCGACTGCCCCGGTTCTGCCAGCGATCTCGCTCCTTGGAACGTTGGATGCAATAGCAATCTACGCATTAGCGATCGTCTCAACCTCTTCTCGGAGTGGCGTGGGCGGTCTAATGATGCCAATGCCTTCTGGACTCTGCTAAGCACCTGCAACACCAACTCGGCTGTCGGCCTGGCCTGGCTCGGTCAGGTGTGTGTCCCAGGTTCGCAGACAACAGCTGGTAGTGACGGTTCCAACGAGACTGTTGCTGCTGCCAATGTTGTTGTCCGAACAGATAGCGAGTGGCAAGTATTCGCCCACGAAGCCGGACACACTTTTGGTGCTGTCCACGACTGCGACGATCAACTTTGCGCCAGCAGTGAGAATCAGATGCAAAGATGCTGTCCTTTGAGCGCGAACACATGCAACGCGGCAGCCCGCTTCATCATGAACCCATCCACCGGAAACCAGATCCAAAACTTTTCCCCTTGCTCCATCGGCAACGTCTGCTCCGCCTTGTATCGCAATGCCGTTCGATCGGAATGCTTGGCCAACAATCGAGACGTCGAGACAATCACTGGAAGCCAATGTGGCAATGGCATTGTTGAGTCAGGGGAAGAGTGCGACTGTGGCGGCGCTGAGTCTTGTGGTAATAACCCGTGTTGCGACGCCGCGACCTGTCGCTTCACGACCAACTCGCAGTGTGATCCGGCGAACGAGGACTGTTGCACCGACCAGTGTCGTTTCGCCTCTCAAGGCAGCATCTGTCGTGAGAGTACGGGCCTTTGCGATCCGCAGGAAACGTGCCCCGGTGATTCCTCGGTCTGTCCTAGTGACATCCACAGGAGCGACGGTGACTCGTGTGGCGCTGATGGCGACAACCTGCAATGTGCTTCGGGCCAGTGCACGTCACGAGAGCAGCAATGTCAGGCTGCTGTCGGTTCCCGCGACACCAACAATCAGACGACATCGTGCGATAACGGCTGCATGCTCTCTTGTCGCTCACCCAATGTGTTCCAGACACAGGAGTGCCGACTTTTGAACCAAAATTATCTTGACGGTACTCCTTGCGAGAGTGGCGGAACATGCCGCAATGGCGTGTGCCGGGACGCATCGTTTACCAACGACGTTCTGGCTTGGTTCCAGAGGCACAAGAATATTTTAATTCCCGTAGGAGCTTCGGTGGGTGGTCTTCTCGTCCTAGCAATCCTCTGGTGCTGTATATCGTCAGCATGCAAGAAGCGGAGGCACAAGAAGAACGCCTCCAAACTACCTCCAACACCTCCTCCTATGAATACATGGAACAGCTACGGCGGGGCCTGGAATGCCTCCAACATCGCGCCAGTGCCCCCACCACAGCGGCAGCAACAGCAGTCGCCGCCGAGCCAGAGCTCAAACAACATGCCCCCCTATCCGGGTGAGGTACACACCGGCCATCAAGGCCAAGGATACGCTGACAGTTCGTACTCGGGCCAACAGCCATACCCCGGCCAGTGGCATCCGCAGAGGAGTCGGACGATGAGCATGAGATATGCGTAGAAAGGAGTTTTTACTCTACATGTTAGCATTTGCATCGGGCGGCGTTGACTGGCATCATTTCATTATATTTATTTTCTATTGCTCTTATTCTCGATATCGTCAAGGAGACGACGAATGGTCATAACAAATACACGGGAACAGTTTTGGGAGCGAGCCCACCAGGAGTAGGCATCAGCAAGATGCCCTACCGGATATCCATCATTTGGCAGCGGGCGGACATATACAGAAGATGTTGATAGAGTATACGGTGGATGAACAGACGGGCCCATTGGAGATAGGCAGTGCGGTACATAGGTTAGGGTCAGCTGGCTGGTCTCGTCTGGACACCGGCATGAATGTGACGACGTCTGAGCATATGATTTTGTGCCTCTGCATTTCTGGTGCTGTGATCCCGCTGCCGCTCCCCCAACCCTCGCTAAGTGAGACTGTCTCTGACACTTGAGTCCCCACAAAAGTAATTGATGGCCTGTTGTTCACCGCAAGTCACTCCCGAAGACTCGAATCATCAGCGTCGCTTGTGGCCATGCGGCCTGCCGGGACCAGAGCCGGAGCTCTTACGCTGAGTCGGCTCCTGCGGCGGAACATGATCCTCTTCGAAGCCGCACAGGACGCGGGTGAAGAAAAGGCGCGTGCCCGGGATGCTCTGTATCATGAAGTCAGTAAGACCACCTACCTGATCAACGCAGTGAAAGCTCAGCCAAACATGACCGAAAAAATGCCCTATAGCGTGGAGAAGGAGGGAGCTGGTTGTACAGGCCCAGACAGTCTCAGACAGAACCCTTGTGAGGGGAAGGAACGCTACAGTCGAGGAGCCGAGACGGGACCAGCACAGGGCAGAGAAGGGAGAAAGGGAAAGAAGAAAAAGGAAGAAAGAGGGTACGTACGTCCTCCCGACTTGAGGCATACCACATCAACATCTCCGGACTCTCCAGCACGTCCCTGGCCCATTCCCGCCTCCGGAACGCCTCGAATGTCTCCCCGCGCTGCCGCTCGCTTGCGCCGCCGCCGCAGCCAGTACCGCCGATGAACCCCGTGTTCTCGTCGTCGTCGCCTTCCGAGTCAGAGTGCCGACGACCCCCCGAACCGCCACGGCCGCCGCCCTGGCGGTGCTGAAAGTCGCCGCTGGGAAAGGGGTCTTTGCTGGACGCGCCAAAGGGGTCCTTGCCCCGGGCCTGACGGTCGCGCATCGTGGGCGTGAAGGACGGCGTCGGCGAGGGGCGGTGACGGGGCTGGGGGGATGATGTGTGGGCTGTTGATGCGTAGTAGGGAGGCGGGCGGGGGGTTGTGGAGGGGGTGGAGGTGCCGTAGGGTGTTGACGACATTGTTTTGTCTTTTTCCGGAGGATGACTGACTTTGCGTTTATGGTGGTGTTTCTGACCTGTGCCGTGCGCGCGTGCGTGATGTGACGGTATGGTGTTGGCTGATGGAGGCGCGGCGGTGTGTAGGATGCCTCTGGGGAAGGAGGGCGACCAAGAGCCTGAAGTGATATCGAACGGCGATGCGCCCCGAGAGGCGGCGATCTGTGACGAAGCTAATGGAATGAGGTGACAGCAACAGTCGTCAAGTTGAAAAGTGCACCTCGTGGACCGTACGAGGTTGTTTCAACCGTTGCGGAAGTTTGCCTTTGGATGCAGGAGCTCTCAGCTTCTGTAGACTGTTGACCGCCTCAAGCAGGAGGGCGATGTTGCAGCGAAAATGTACACAATCTAAATGCTTTGGAGGAGTCAATGGACGGCCTTTCTTCTTACGAAGGCAACTTGGTTGCTTCACTTTGGATAATCAATTTCGACAATGAGTTTGTAGACAAATCGTCGAGGACAAAGGTGTTGTGCAGCGGCACTCTCAATTGACAAGTGAGCACGATGATTGCGGGGTAACAGACCGGCTTTGTGATACGTCAATTCGTGCACAAACCGCCTCATGGCACCGACATGACCTGATAGTCACTTTTCGGAACCCCTGATGCAAACGACTGGAGTCCAACAACAACAGCATTCGCGCAGATTTGACACCATCATGTCACATGACATCAACGAAAAATGTTTATACAAATGTGATTGTTGCATCAGCAATCCTCCCGATGGTATACACGGCACGTCCAACACCCAATCCCCCTTCGCTACTGTACACAGCGCCTGCTCTCGAAACGAGCCAAAAACATCGAGCTGTTCCTCCGTTGCCGTCCCCTGAGCCCCTTCAGCGCCTAAAGAATGCACCCGCCGTATACTTGAATCCAGCGCATGCCTCGCTACAAAAGGAAAAAAAAGAGAACAAAAACAAAATGCAGCAGCATCTCTATCATGCGCCAGACTCTTGTCCTGCGCCGGCGGATATCGCACCATCGCTTTTTATCCCTTTCCAGAACCTCTTTTGAAAGTTTCCAGATCGTGCTATCCACCCCACAGAAGGGACGATAGCAGCACGAGCCGTCCAAGCTGCCTCGTCGTCGTGAATGTTATCGCTGCCTGAGTAATTCCTCTGGCGGCGGCGTTGTAGCAATGCTGATGCTCGGAAATAGTACTGCCGACGTAATTCTGAGCCTAGATGGCCCTAGGCCTGGCCCGAACTCGTTCGCGAAAGTGAGATTGTGTAGGCTCGCAGTAGGAGTCTATGTTACCTCCGAAAGTTAATTACGGCAAGCTGTCCGAATGTGTTAGTGATCTGACTCTCAATCCACAGACGAGAAGCTTTTTTGCACTCACCCTACTGTTGGCTCCGTATGCGAGGCGTCGGCCATCGCAGTCCCAGCCAAGGCAGTGCTCGTCCTCATCCTCCGACTCTGTAGTCGTTTTCGGGCTGAGCCAGCCGAGATGAGGTGTCCGGCTCCAGCTGGCTCGAGGGATCGCCGTGTCGCCAACCTTCCAGATCAAGATCCTGCCTGCGGTGGCGCCCGCAATGAATGCGCCGTCGGGCGTGAAGGCTAACCTGACGATGGGCGAGTCCATCGTAAGGAAGCACTTGGCCTTTTGATCTGGTTTCCTTGCATTCCAAATGAGGATCGCGCAGTCATCTCCGCCAGAAGCAATCAGTCGTTCATCATCAGGTACATGCGCGTCCTTGGGCACTGGCTGCCATTGCAAGGCCGTGATGGCGCCCGAGTGCGCAGAGATAGCATGCCGCTCGCCAGCCTCGTTCCAAAGCTACTGCCTGTCAGGACGGGAAGGCGTCACACGTGCATGGGGGAGACTGCAAACTTACGTCGAGCACGCCGCTGGCGCTTGCCGTAGCGGCGAGGTTGGACCTTGCGTCAAATTGCACTTGAGAAAAGTTATCGTCCGGTTGCGTCTCAATCTTCTTGTCCACGACAATAGCCGAATCGGTGCAGCGCAGCGAGACCAAGACTTGGCCTCCACATAACAGAATTGTCGCCTCACTGGTCCAAGCAGCGTCGAGCGGCCAGTTGTCAATGTCATGATCGGGCAAAAAGTACGTCAGGGTAGTCGAGGTCAGTGGTTGAAAAACGGAGATGAGCGCGCCGCCATTCTCAGGTGCGATGCCCAGTAGGGCCGTGTCGGTAGGATTCCATCGAAGCTTGATGACAGGTGATTCGGTCACATCAAACTTGCCGAGCTGCGAGCCGTCGGTTCCCCGCACCTGCACCGACGTCTTGCCTTCATGATCAATCGCCACAGCAATGGCCGATCCGACAGAGTTCCAGGCGATTTGGCTGACTGTTGCGCTGCGCGGCGTTGCGTTGTCGACAAGGCTGAGGAAGGGGCGGTTGACGCCGTTCACGTGATGGGAGTCGTGGGCGTCCAAGTCAGATTCGGAAGATGTGGCGGCACGCGAAACCGTCCAAACGCGGGCTAGCGCATCGGTTCCAGCAGCCGCCAAGACTGATGGGTCTTTGGGGCTCCACTCGCAGCTTAACAGGACGGGTGCATTTTCTCCAGCTGCAGCACGAGCCCGCATGGGTGACGACGAGGGCGACGCTGAGCTGGTGCCATTGGGAAGGTCGTCTGGCATCAGTCGCAAAAAGGTCGTCTCGGGTGCGAGTTCTTCGACCTTGTCGACCTGTGTGCCCTGTTCGGGACCGTCGGTGTGGGGGATTGGTGAGTGTGTCTGTTCGCCTTCGAGGGGCGAGGGATAAGCGTGGTTGTTGTTGTGGTCGGCCGGGGTTGGCTGATGGTTGTGGTTGTCTAGCTCCATGGGGTCTGTGGCTGCATCCACTCCGTTCTCGTACCCATTACTGACGAGTCGCGGGCGCTTTGCCGGCGAACCATTCATTTGATGCTGATGATGCGTGCGATTATCGAGTTGGCGTTTTCGCGAGTTCTCGACCTCCTCCATCTCCGCGTCGCCATCAGCATCGCCATCGGCATCTGCATCGCCATCGGCATCCACGTCGGCATCGGCATCTGCGTCAGCATCGGCATCGCCGTCCGCATCCTCTTCGTCGTCCTCGACCTTTTGTGGCGGTGGAGGCTGAACATTCAGCGGGCCAAAAATGCCCATCTGCAGGGCGTCGATCGGCGCGACGGGTGCGATGGGAGATGTCTGTGGCGAGGGTTAGTCGGCCCCCCCGTGAGAGTGAGTAATGAATTGAGTCGGCGCCGTGAGCGAGGCCTGTGGTTGCAAGACGGCGTGGTGCCGAGGATGAGGGTTCATTCACGGTTGTGATGTGTGACTGTGGGGCGCGCGTGGATTGGATTGGGGGGGGGTGTGGACTCACCGATTTGCGAACATGCTCACGCTCGAGGGCGTGGTAGCAAAGGCCCTTGTTGACGACGGAGACAAGGGCATGGCTCTTGATGTGGCGCGCAAAGTCGAAGTGACGATGAGGTTCAGCGTGCCACTCTTTCTGAAACTTGGCTGCCGTCTCTCGATAATCTGCGAGGCAAGCGTCAGTCCACGATGAGCGGGAGGCGGGAGAGGCATCAACGTACTGCCTTCGAGCAGGTATCTGTTGCGCGCAAAGAACACACACACTGGTCAGCATTCGTGGTCTCCAAAGTCGAACCGTCTCTCCCTCTCCGCAGCGTTGCGCGAGGGTACTGGCGAGTCTAGCCGGCGGCGTCGCGGTTTGATGGAGCGTGGGTGAGGTGAGACGCAAAACTGGATGAGGCGGAGGCAGAGAAGAGGAGTGGTGGCCGCGGGCTTACCTCCAGACCAAGTAGTTCACTCTATCGGAGTCGAGGTATTCCTTCATCATGACGGGGCGTGCACCGCGATGCGCGGCGGAATGGATGGATCCGACAATGAGAGACGCGTGCGAATGGTTTGACGGCGGGCTGGCCGGCTTTAGAGGCGTGCAATCGAGCAGGGCGATGAGTTCAGGTTTTCGAGGGACCGGACGAGGAGATTTGAAGATGAGGAACGGGAGGAGGCCAGCAGAAAGAAGCCCAGACGGAGCCGAGTGGACTGGGCCTGTCTGGCGTCTGCCTTCACTGGGTCCAGGAATTGGCAGTGCAGCACCAGCCGGCGCTAAAGCGACGGACTGGCAGTGGGTGGTAGCAGTGCCAGTGGGTGGCAGCTAGGGACAGCAGCGGTAGCAGACACTGTCAGCCGCTGGACTGGTGCGTTGCAGCGGAGAATAGGGCCAGGGAAGGGGAAGGGGAAGGGGTAGGGGAGGTAGGGGGTAGGGGGAGCGAAGAAGCCCCAGGGCAGGGAAGTGATGTGATGGGAAGGGGAAGGGAGAGGGGAATGAGACCCCTGCCTGTTCGAGGCCACGGTATCTAAGGTCGCTACCTACTTCACCTCTCGTCTCCTTGCCTGTACCCATGTAGCCACGATCTCTGTCACGTAGGTACCGTGACACGGTACCTGACGTCTTCGCATGGCGGCACTGGTCTGCCTCTATGCCGTGTCCTGTTTTCCCAACTTGGGGACACTGAGATGCTCTGAAACAGGTCCATCTTCGTCAGTGCATTTAGACAATCCCATCCATCCCGCCCTTCCCACCAGATCCCCGTCCAAAGATGTTCATCAAAGGGGAAGGGGGGGGTGGGAGTGATCACCAAAATTGTCAGTGGATCTCATTGCATTCGAGACACGGCAAGGTGACGGTACCTCGGGGCCCAGCTCTTATTGACCTGAACTGACTGATTACCTAACCTTCGCCCACACCCCAAATCCCACCAGTCGAGCTTTTTGCTGCGCTGGACCGACCGTTCTGCGCCCCGGTCTCGCTTCAACATGCATTGCATGCGATAGCCTGCAAAATCTGAGACGTGGGGGGGGGGGGGGGGGGGGGGCGGAGGATGGAAATGGAAACGGGGAATGGCTGCCTCCATCCTTATTCCTTGTTCTGTTGATCAGCGACACCGGACGACTTGTCGCGGCCTCGACACCTCGAACTGTCAATGCAACACAGATCTAGATCGTTTGCTGAACTATGACGGCGACGCTGTGCCTTTTCTCTTCTTTGGAGAAGATTCTGCACTGCTCTTCTATTTCGTTGAGAGGGCCTGGTGAAGGCACGTCGTTGGCATTCATGGCATTGCGAGCTAATGCCGAAGGAGGGTGCTGCAGGTCAACGCTCGACATGGACACCACCTCACCCAGCGTACCCATCGTAATAAGGCGAGGTACCTGAGTCACCTCAGCTCAGCAGCAGCACGTTGAGAGGCGCACTCGACGGCCATCACAGTCAATGCGGGTGCACTTCATCCGCAAGACCTTCTAGTGCCACGCAAATGGAGGACATGGCCTCGTGGTCCGCAAAAAGCCTGCAACCTGTCTGTCTTTCGGCACCCGTCAGTTTTGTGGGTGCGCCCTCCTCAAGAAGCCGGACAGAAGGGCAAGCAGGCGAGTCAAGATGCATCGTACGTGGCACTGGGCTGAAGGGGGGGGGGAGAGTTCTTACGCCAGCGGCCGGCGCGGGAACCGGTGGTTGCCTCGCTACCTCAAAAGGAGGGATTGCATTGCTCTGCTTGTCCCCACAGGCAAGGATGTGCCATGGTTGACAAGACATTCGAGGCTTCGATCTTGACCAGAGCCGGGGCTTTCTTCAGAGCAACCCCTGCACCACCCCTGTTCGACCCCCCAATCGCCTCTCCGTGGCCCGTGACGGCGTGACCTGTAACCACTGATGGACGGGCACGTTCGTTCTCCGTTTGTGGCCAAGCAGGACGGGCAGTACGACTTTTCCATTTCCACACCTGCCGGCCGACCTTGCAGGTTGGGACGATGCAAAACGCCTCGACCGAAGTGCCACTGGCGTCGATCATGGCTGGCCTGGCTGCCTCGCCCTGCAATTCGCGAGGAAATAGTCACCACATTATCCTCACGACTGATGCCACTCATCTTTCAAGCCAGGAATAACGTGGCCGATCGTAGATTCGCCAGCTGCCTTCTTCACAAACATAGTCAAAGGGTTCGATGACTTGGGCAGAACGAGGACGTTTTACCGCCAACCAGTTCGACTCGTCACCAGGGACGGCGAGTGGATCACTGCTGGCAGGCCTTGGCTAGTTCTTCCAAGGGAAAAGGGGGGGGGAGGGCTCTTTTTTGAGCTGGATGCTAGGCTGTTTGGCGTTCGACCGAAAAGAAAAGCAATTGGGCGCCGGGCGCCCTGCAGGGATAGAGCCACGAGATCTACCCGTTTCGTGTTTACCACTCAGTCCCCCAAACCCGAGCGTCAGATGAAGGGACCCGTTCTCCACCTCCGCATGACCGCGCAGGTGTCTGTCGAATGGCAAGGTGCGGCACAAACCAACGTGACGGAGAGGTTAGCTGTCTTGAGTTGCTTGTCGTTGGAATTGGTTCCAGTGACAAGTCTCGTGGTCAAGATGAGTTTCGACAGTCGTCGTCACGCGTAAGTTTGTTGAGATTTTGAAAACAATCCAAAACGGCATGCTTTGGCTGTTTGCCTGCACAGGATGACAGGGGTCACAAGGTTGGCAATGCCACCAGGGTGCCTCCCTAGGCACCTAGGCAAGGCAGGCAGGTAGATGGGCAAGGCACGGGCGGGCGTAGCCGTAAAAGCATCGGAGGGTTGGGGAGGCTCCAGGCGGCGGGTTTTGGGGTGTCCTTGCTCTGTGCGTCAGGTCGGCACTCGGGAATTCGGATGATCAAGAGTGGCTCATCGGCTGCGCAACAACGAGTTTCCGCACACACCAAGCACGTTGTTGGCCTTGGTAGCCACGACTCGTGGCGGTGCGCATTTCAGGAGGTTACGTCAGCACAGGGATGAGGATCAACGGGTCTGCCTAGTGGTCCCTTGCCAGAGAGAACACCACGTCGCGCGCAGCTCATGATATCAGCCATTGCACCCTTGTGTCGAAGAAGTCAACCGCATCACATCGTCAGCCCCCCATTCACATCGCATTAGCCGCCATGCCGCCTCGAATAAACATCCCACCTGTTACGCGCGTGGCTCTTGGAGCCCTGGCGATCCAGTCTTTTCTCAGCGCCGCGATCCGGTATCGCCAGTGGACTGCCAATTCGGAGATTGTCATCCCCTACCTCACGCTGATTCCCCAGCTTTCCTTGATCTACCCTTGGACGTTCGTGTCCACGACGCTCGTCGAAAGCAACGTCTTCACATTCTCCGCCGCTGGCGCCACCCTGTACTATGGCGGAAGGTATCTTGAGCGAGCGTGGTCGTCGGCGGAACTAGCCAAGTTTCTCCTGGTCGCGTCGCTGGTGCCCAACGTCCTGACCTTCCTGGTCTCCATGATTTTCTTCACTCTGACTCGTAATGAGAGATGGACGTACGTCGCGACCCCCATCCTCACATCATGTCTGATTCGCAAGCTGACGTTTCCTACTTTCCAGCCTCATGACGATCGCCGGCACCATCCCCGTGCAGATCGCCTTCCTCGTCGCCTTCAGCCAGCTCGTACCAGCGCACACCGTGACCCTCTTCCGCGGCATCCTGTCTCTGCGCGTCCCGCGCTTTCCCCTTATTTACATCGGAATCATCACCCTCCTCTCCATGACGCTGATGTCCGTCGCATCCTTTCTCCTCGCCATTTTCGGCTTCCTCATCAGCTGGACATATCTCCGATTCTACAAGACCGTCTTCCCCGACCTCGATGCATCCCAGTCTGCAGGCCTCCGCGGCGACGCCAGCGAGACGTTCGCCTTTTCCGAGTTCTTCCCTGGCCCCGTGAAGCCCTTCGTGGCCGCCGCCGCGAACCAGATCTTTGAGGTCCTCGTCGCCATGCGCGTTTGCACGCCCTTCTCCCAAGACAGCGTTTCCGCCGCTCGTGGCGGAGGCAGCGGCAGCTTCATCCAGCGCGGCGGACCCGGTGGCGCCCGTGCAGAGGCTGAGAGGAGGCGCGCCCTGGCCCTCAAGACGCTCGACCAGCGTCTGTACGCCGCGACCGCCGGCCGTGGCGCCCATCAGTCCACCTCCTCCTCCACTGCGGCGGCGGCAGCGCCTCCTGCCCAGCCGACGGGCCCCACAGTACAGAGCCAGCCGCAGCCTAACACGCAGACGGCCATGACGTCGCAGCCTGCGGCGATGCTGGGTGAGACGAACTATACCCCTGACCAGGAGGCGGATCACAAGAATGGGCCGTAGGACATGTACGTGGGCCGGCATTTTTAGAGACTTGGTTTTATCACTTGCGGGGAAGTCGTTGATGGAAAGGTGAATCGCCCTTTCCCTTCCTCCTCTATCTCTTCTCAGAGGGAGAGTTGGCTTTTAGCATTGGTTTTGCACTGGCGCACAAGGACGATACCTGTATGTAATGGGTGGATGAACGGCACGGGCAGAAGACGCGTCGCAGCTGTGACTTGACGCGTGTTGCAGGATTTTAGCGGTCGTCGAATGACAAAGAGTGCCAGCGTTGACGGAGTCGCCTTCATCCGCCTGGACCTGCAGTGACATCACACTGTACGTCGTCTTTTTGACAACCGACCAATGCTCGGACAAGGCCGCCTATCTGGATGTATACGTACACCTCATAGTAGATTAAAACCCCCAACACAGCGAGCTGCAACGGTCCATACTACAGGTCTGTCTCCTTTCGCCTACAGCTGGCCATCGAATGCAAGACGGAATCAGACAATGCTGTGAAGCCGAGGACCTCGCCGAAAAAGTGGTCTCCAACATGCCTTGTGGGAAAAGGAGAACCCCATCCAGTGATCTCTTTGGAATGTGGTCGAGACATTGTATTGGGCGCGCTTTGTCTTAGAACCACGAGTCATCTAGCCACAGAATGACGACCAAGGTTTATTTAACAACGACTTCGTCATCCCTTGGCTCAGATGAGAACGTGGGAAAGAAAAGCGCCGAACCACTCGAGGTCACCAGTGAACACTTTTTTTTTGTCTCTCAAAAAATCCACAAATCCAGATGGTGGGACAGCAGGCAGACGAAGTGGCCTCCCTATGTAAGATCATGCAATGCTGCTGTTTTCTTCTGAAAGCAGCCAGCGGCGTTGCGGCAGCTGTGGCAGGCGGCAGCCAATGACGCCGACGGCTGCTGGGGCGAAACGTGACGTTCGACGGCAGACCGCCGCCCTTGCGCGGACCGGCTTGGCACGTCGAGGTCGAGGCTGGGCCCTAAAAGGGCACACCTGGGGAGGGGCCCTGGGCTCGGGCCTCCCCCCTCCTTGGCCTACCTCAGGCTCGGTAGGCAGGGGGCGTGTCATTGTAGGGGGGGGTGGCCTTCCATTTGTTTTCTGCGGGACGATCTCATTCGGACGCAAGTGATGGGCCTGAGGTGTGGGCGGACGTGGCGCCAGGCTCATTGTGGCTTGCGTGCCTGTCGGAAACAGAAGGCGGACAGCGAGACCGGTGGATTAGGCGGGCCACCCGGCAGGCGTGACTTGACTCAGACAAGCGAGGGCGGATGGATGAGGAAGACCTCTGTCTCACTGGGTGGCTGCTTTTCCCTGGCTTTGTTTGCATGACTGAGAGCCCTGCGTGCGTGTGTGATGAATGCTGATGCATCCCGCTGCTGTCGCATTCCACAACATGAGGCGACGTAAATGTGCGCTTGGTGCGGGACGCTACACCGTGCCAGGTGCTCTGCGTCCTGGGGCAGGCTGCTCAGCCATCAGACGATGCGGACGGTTGAAAGCAGATGAACGGAACCAAGCGCTCGTCTGCCGGGTACATACTTCGTACCGACGCGTGGAACTGTCACCTCGTCCATCTTTGTCGAGTGCCAAACCGAAAGACAGCTGAAGTTAGTCACCTTGTGAAGCCTCGCTCACTGATGCCCAGCCATCCGTCTGGCTCGGCTGGGGCTCATCGATCTACGCGCCTGGTTGCGGGCGGTTAGGGAGGGCCGATCTCCTGGGTCTGTTTCCCCCCTTCCCTCCCCCCCCCAGCCTACACCTTCACATTCCCGGTTGGCCTGAGGCCCCAGCTTGAGCTTGTCCACCCCCATCCCGCGAGAAAACGAGATCGGTCATCGGTGCGACGGTGCCTCAGAGACAGACTCTTTGCACGTGAGCTGCAGAAGCTGTTCAATCAAGGCCACCCTGCATTCCTCCCCTGGTTCTGCTTGCTGTGTGTTTCATAGCCTCGCTGTCAGTGGTGATGCCTTCATGCTTACAACTCGCTGCAAAAACCTGGCGTCGCTTTCGTCTCGCCTTTCGATGTTTGCTCCGACGGCCAGCACGTGCCTCGTCTCGAAGTCTCGAACTCGACTGAATTGCGAGGCAGGAATTGCTCAGATGACAAGACAAAACAGTACGTACCGTGTGGTTGGTTATGCGATAGCCAAGGAGGTGGCCAGATCTCAACTGGGTAGAGTGTGGGTTAGGAGACCCCGAAAGGATATGGCGCCGTCTGGCGCCGGCGACTGACCTTTGTTGGACACATCATGGTTCATCCTGACGACGGATTGACTGGCTCAGGCGCTATCAGACTGGATCCCGGATCAGTTCATCAGGGGAGACCCAGCTCGGTTTCGAGCCAGCCAGACCCTTTTGCCTCTCCACGAACAGGTGCCCTAAGGTGTCAGATTGCCATCTGCCCTGTCCAAGAACCGACACTACATTGGTCCAAGCCCGTCCGTTGGAGCATCTACATGTACATCGACCGGTACCTGCCTCGCGTAGTCAGCCGGCGTCTGGATACTGTACCTCGATCAAGTACCTTGAGCGGGCGGGCGGGCGGGCCCTTGTCTCCTCCCCTCCCCCCTCCCAGCTATATGCGTATGTACTGTCTTGCTACTACTACTACTGAGGTGCTGCTGGACTTCTCCTGCTGGGGCGTGTGGGCTGCTGCTTGTGGTCCCGCACCATCTCGACCTGCAGCGCTGTCTTGCCTGCGAGCATTCAAGGGCACTGTCACTGCACCTGCACCTGCTTCCACTGCTGCCACCTTGCTCTTGTTGCTTGCTTCGTTAGCTAGCCGTACAGCGAATCTCCACACCACCATCACGCATGCATGTCCACACGCACCCGCGTTGCCCACCACACCCTCTCACCCGGATCCTTCCTCCCCTCTCTCTCCTCCTTCCCTTGCGCACAAAGCTCACACACGCAGGTGCAGCTGCCATGCCACGCCGCCCCCAGCCTGCCTGACCAGGCCAAGCTCGCACGTCACCCCCCTTCTTCCGTCTCGACAGGCGACATGGCGCCAAGAGACGATATGCGCAGAGTAACCTCGTCTCACCGGGGCGCGCCAGCGAATGAACACGGCGCCACCGAGATAGAACCCGTCGCAGCACACCACGCCCTTACCCCCCCCCTCCCCTGGATACGTGCCACGCCCCTTTGGCAACTTCCCCCGCCC
Organism: Verticillium nonalfalfae; assembly: GCF_003724135.2. NCBI lineage: Eukaryota > Fungi > Ascomycota > Sordariomycetes > Glomerellales > Plectosphaerellaceae > Verticillium > Verticillium nonalfalfae. The sequence continues at coordinate 135,935 of NW_021167263.1, read as the reverse complement.
TTTTCTGTTTCCCTCTTCCCACGCCCCCTCTCAAGGTGCCTCGCTCACGCCCCCCTCCACTTTTGTCTTGCGGCGCTGCGGCGCATGCGGGTTGTATGATGAGCAAACGAGCAAGCAGCACAGGAAAAGAAAAAAGCATGGAGGGTCGACACGGGACAGACATGAAGCCGGTGGGAGCTGGCCTTGCACGAAGGGGACAAGGCCATTTCTCCTGATCGTTCGCTCGCTTTGCATTTCGCCTGCGTCTCTCGAGGAGTGCGCCTGCTAAAGGAGGAGCGTAATGACTGGCTGGTTTTCCGATAAACCCTCGACTGCATGTAGCTCGTGGCTTTTTTTTCCCTTTCTTTGCAGCACGAAGCGGGTGCATCGTCGCTTGTTATCCTATTATTCCCTGTTGCAGGAACGGGATGTGGCGCGAGATGAGCAAGCGGCATCGATTGCGATGCGGTATCTGTGTCGCCAGGGAGAGCATGCACGCATAGCAGCACCTATCCCACGAGAGAGGCTACGGCACACGGTGACTCTCTGCTTCGTCGAAAGTTCACGATGCATTGGATCAGAGTCAGTCATGTGCCATGGGGGACTAGCGCACCATTACAATTGAATGGTCATTTATGGGTGAGGAAATATCACCGAGATGATCGCTTTGTCTTCAAGGACAATTTATCAGGTAATCAAAAGGTGGACGAGGCATTCCTCCCTTCTTTCTGGTGACAGAACTGTTGGGCGACGGGGTGAGGAGGAAGATGTGAGGATCGGACACGTGGGTAATTCCCCAAGACCTGCCTAGCGGCGAAACACTCTGCCCTGCCTGCCCTGGTGGCCCTGGAGCCCCGGAATGCTTTGCTGAACGTTAGGTAGGGTAATTTAGCAGCAGAATTATGCTCCCCACCCTGCTTGTACGTCAACAGCTTTTGCCGGCGGTAGCTGGTATCGTCTGAGCCGAGGATGCCTCGTTTTTAGGGGGTTGTTCGAGAGGGAAGCGGTGACTGGGTCAAACCCAGACCGGCAAGACGGAGAATCCAGGGCACCCACCATATTACGAGGTTGTATTTTCCATGTCAGCCCCCCCCCCACATTGTCGGGGCGGTTTGTACTCTTGCGGCGCCTTGTCGTGGACGGTGAAAACACAAGAGGCGTGATGCTTGTGGATTTGATCCATAGTAATTGCTTCCACCATGTTCCAAAATAACGTCCATGCCTGGCGTAAAAGTGTTCATCGACTACGTGAGAAGCCCGACGGTCTATGGAGTGAGGTGCAGGTCAGGTATGGCTTGCGGCGAAAACTCTACCTTGAGTCTGACTGAGCCTGAGCTTGAGCTTGATCTTGATCTTGACTTTGCATGCGTCCAATTTTTATTTGACCCAAAGAAATGTTCGCGCCGCTTGTTTGATGGGGGACCGTTTGCTTTGCGCTGAAGCCTGATGATAAAAAAAAAATAAACAAGCCAAGCGACGATCAGCAGGACAGATATACTCTACGCCGGCTGTCGCCATCGTGGGCTGAAAAGCTTCAGGCCCTGCAAAATAAAGGACATCATGCGGGCATGGCTGACAGGTCTGGTGGTGCTAGGTGACGGGGTCAACCAGCGCGCGTTGGGGCGGGTTGGCGGACACCGGCTACCCTGCCCCCCCCCCCCCCCCTCTCAAAGCCCAGCTACCAAGGGGCTTGAGGGGATCGGGCAGCCCACGCCCGGGGCTTGACCCGCGGATAGAGACATGTGCGATGTACCTTACCGACCAGATTGGAAAGACGGGATGTGGACAGGCCACCAAGCGTCGAGGGGAAGACGAACAGGGGGGGGAGGGGGGCTGGAATCGCTGGATCCGTCATCCCAGCCACAGCCTCCACACCCACGACCCCTGTCCATTCTTAAGACCCGCACTTCCTAAACGCCCGCCGTGGAATTACCGGGAGGAGGTCAGCGCAAACTCACCTAACCCACCCCTTCCCCTTCACTCCCAAAGAACGCTGCGCGGCTTCCCCCCAATTTCTTCCTGTCGCCAACTCGATCCTGGCCTGGAACGCATCTTCTCGTCTGTAGACTGATCACGACCTCCTCGACCGCCATCAGCATCCCCCCACCTGTGCCTCTCCATCCCTACCTGACATTGCGATCAAGGGGAACGGGCACGACGAGGGTCAATTCCTTACAGCTGTCAAAGTTTATTTCTCCATCCTCGTCGCGCCGTTGTCTCGTCCGACCTCGTCGGAGCACATCCTCGGTGTATGGTCTACCAAAAACATCGGTAGCCATCCCAGACCAGAACGATAGACAGAGGTCAGCTGACGTCTGTCTGGTCTGCACCCTCTCGACACGCCGTCGTTTCTCTCATCAGCTCGAGCATCACCGCCGGCTCGCATTGCGATCGCAGCTGTCGATTCGCACCCCCAGCCTCGCCTTCGCCTGTCGCGATAGTTCCGTGTCCATCGCTCTCGTAGGCCGAGCAAGCCTTGACCTGCTACACCCAAACCTCTGTTCACGACGCGATCATTGCCATGGCAAACCATCATCCTTCGCCGACAATGGCGATGCAGGCGCAACATGGCCCTCCTGGGCCGCCCCCGCCCCCAGGTCCTCCCCAGCAAGGCCAGGGTTTCGCGCCATCGCGCCAAGCGTCCTTTGTCATAGAAGCCATGTGGATGCAGGTTGGTAAGTATATTGGTGACCATTCCTTATCGGCACGGAAGATTAACTGTGATTTCAGGCAGCTGCTGCGAAGCGCTCGGTGATCTCGACGAGGCCATCTTGGCGTACGAGGCCGCTCTGCGGGCGAATCCCCAGTCCATCCAGGCTATGAACGCCATCAGCTTGATTCTGCGAACCCGCGAGCACTTCGCGAAGGCCGTCGAATATCTACAGGCCGTTCTCAAAATTGATGCGCACAATGGCGAAGCCTGGGGCAGCCTTGGTACGCAAATCCCTAACCTCCATGCCCTCAGTCTCACGGCCTGTTAACATGTAGTATAGGTCATTGCTACCTTATGATGGACGACTTGCAACAGGCATACAGCGCGTACCAGAATGCTCTCGTCAACCTACGCAACCCCAAGGTCAGCTACCGCGAACACTTGATACCGTGCTTGGTTTACTGACCTCTCCTCAGGAGCCCCGATTGTGGTATGGCATCGGCATTCTGTACGACCGATATGGTTCCCTCGAGCACGCCGAAGAAGCCTTCTCCCAAGTCATGCAGATGGATCCGGCGTTCGAAAAGGCCAACGAGATTTACTTCCGTCTCGGTATAATTTACAAACAGCAACAGAAATATGGCCCAAGTCTCGAGGTACGTTCTTCCTCCCCAGAAAGGTGACATGCCTTACTGACCATCAACTAGTGCTTCAAATACATTGTGTCATCACCGCCTTCCCCCCTGAGCGAGGAAGACATCTTGTTCCAGATCGGCCATGTTCACGAACAGCAGAAGGACGTAAGTTTCGCCATTCACAGCAGACCGGAGCACGGTTGACATGTATGCACACAGTATGATAGTGCCAAAGCAGCCTACCAGCGCGTCCTCGAGCGCGATCCCAGCCACGCCAAGGTACTGCAACAGCTCGGCTGGCTTCATCACCAGGAGAGCACCAACTACCAAAGTCAAGATCGGGCTATCGAGTTCCTCGAGAAATCAGTCGCTGCCGACCAGAACGACGCACAGAGCTGGTATCTTCTCGGACGATGCTACATGTCGCAGCAGAAATACCCCAAGGCTTACGAGGCTTACCAGCAGGCCGTCTACCGCGACGGTCGGAACCCAACCTTTTGGTGCTCGATCGGTGTGCTATATTATCAGATCAATCAGTACAGGGATGCTCTCGATGCTTACTCGCGCGCTATCCGCCTCAACCCGTTCATCTCGGAGGTTTGGTATGACTTGGGTACTTTGGTAAGCTAATAGACCTTTTCCCCCGATGGTACACCCCAGCTCACAAAATTGGCAGTACGAGTCCTGCAACAACCAGATCAGCGACGCCTTGGACGCTTATCAGCGTGCTGCGGAGCTTGATCCCGCCAACCCTCACATCAAGGCGCGACTGCAGCTCTTGCGCAATGGTACCGCCAATGGAGCACCGCTGCCCCGCGCACCTGAGCCATCTGATATCCACGCCGCCTCTTACCAGGTCGGCCCACCGGCGCCCCCGTGGGCAGGTTCCGGGCCTCAACAGCAACAGCAGCAGCAGCAGCAGCTCCCGCCGCAGCCTCCTCCACCGGCGGCCGGCCCCGGCCAACACTCTTGGGGTCGTCTCGCGGATATCAACCCTCCTCCCCAACCGGGCAACCCGTTTGACCAACGAGGAGAGCAGTTCCGCGGCCCTGCGCCCCCTCTTCGCCAGCCAAGCCCCCCTCGTCAGGAGCAGCACGCGCGCCCTCAATATCCTGAGACCAGCCGTCCTGGCTCGGTCCGCCGGGGGCCTACTCCCCCCCCTCCGGTCCACTATTCGTCTGGCCCTCCTCCCCCTCCTCAGTCTCACCAGGCTCCTACCTCGCAGCCGCGGGTGCCTAACCCCAACTATGTCCCTACGCCTTCCTCAGCACAAATGCCATCAATGAATCCTGGCCCGAACGGGGGACCGCCACCCAGTCAACCCCCCTTCCGCGGTGCCAACAGCCCAAGGCCTGGAGAGCGTCCCGTTCACGAGAACCGCATGCCTTCGCCCAAGTCGGCTTACCCCCAGCACCAGCCTCCTCCCCCAGCTCCTTATGGACACCACCCAGAGGGACCCGGCACGCCCCTGGAGGGCCCGCAGCAGCAAGCACCGGCTCCCATGTCAGCCGAACCGGCGCCACGGAGCGAACATGATCGACCAGCGTCAGTTGGACCTAAACGCATGCGCGAGTGGGAGGAAGAGTCGACGCACAAGCGTCCCGCCAACGATGAGAACAGAGCCCGTCTTGATGACGTCCGTCCTCGCAGGCCTTCGACCCCTCCCGGCCCACGCGAGCCATATAGGCGAAACTCATCTGAAGCTCGCCGATTCGATGACCAACGTCGCCTCGATGACCAGCGTCGGGCGGACGACCAGCGTCGGGCGGACGACCAGCGGAGGCAAGACGACCAACGGAGGCAAGACGATCAACGGAGGCAAGACGATCAACGGAGGCAAGACGACATGCGCAGAGCCGAGGAGCAACAGCGCCAGCCTCAGAACGATGGATATCACCCCTCTGATGCCGCTCACCACCCGCCTGGCCAGCCCTTGTCCGCTAATCATTTGCCTCCCATGCAGGCGTCAGCCGCACCTATGCAAGGCGTCGTTCACGGAAGCCCCGTCCAGAACGCGCCGCCTGCTCCTCCGTCAAAGGAGTACCCTGCCGCTGAGGAACGTCCTGCATCTGAGCAGGCTCCTCCTGTGCGCTCTGCTGCTCCGAGCGAGCCTGAGCGAGCTGCTCGCAAGATGGACGTTGATGAAGATTACGATGATAGTGGTGAGGACGAGAAGAAGGTCCCAGCAGCGACCACGAATGGATCAGGCCCCGCGCCGGCTGCGGGCGAGACCAAGCCGCCCACAAGCGGCAGCGTCAACGGGTCGTTGGGGCCTCAGCCTAAGGTTGAGTCCACCTAATGCAAGAATCAAAGGCCTGACTGGCCGGGTTGTGTTTTCTTTTGTCCGTCTTCCGTACCGATTCCCTTTCATTGCCTTGTATACCACTTCATTTTTACAGACCAGCTCTCTCGAGAAGGCTTTCGTTTGACGAGGACTCGGCGCACGACGGCTTATCTCGACAGTTTCACGAATGAACATAAATCAAAGACCAGTTTCGCTTGCCTTCGGTCTACAGGACTGAGTTCTGTATGATGTGTGACCGTGAAGTGATCTTGTAGCTGACTGGTCACGTGATGACAATTGGAGAGACGAACCTTCGGCGGGGCGCTAGCGGGCTCTAGCTCTGACGACTGGACCACTCGCACAGAACCACCCCACCAAATCAAGAAAAGTATGGCACACGTGACTAGGGTACCCGAGCCAGCCGCCAATCGAGTGCACCAAACACCACTGAGCAGGAGCAAAACTCCAAAGTGGGTCGACCTAGGGCTTTTTTTCTCGCAGTGGCTGCCCTCCCATCTGGTCGACTTTTGCGAACCACCATCTAGACACCCTCTTCCTCATACCTCTCCGATTGATCACCCTCACAACCCACGAGATCAGTCGCCCAACATGTCTCACCGAAAGTACGAGGCCCCTCGCCACGGTTCGCTGGCGTACCTGCCGCGCAAGCGTGCCGCCCGTCACCGCGGAAAGGTCAAGTCGTAAGTTGCAGCGTTCCCCGGGAAGAAAACGTCGGCTGGTCCGCTGGAAGAGAAGAGAAAATCAAAGTCTCTGACATCTCGACTCTCGCACAGCTTCCCCAAGGATGACCCCAAGAAGCCCGTCCACCTGACGGCCACCATGGGCTACAAGGCTGGTATGACCACCATTGTCCGCGACCTCGACCGTCCCGGCGCGAAGGCCCACAAGAAGGAGGTCGTTGAGGCCGTGTCCATCATTGATACCCCCCCTGTACGAGCAACGCAGCCCGCTTGGCTTGAGTGCCTATGGCTAACATCTTCTAGATGGTCGTTGTTGGTCTCGTGGGCTACATCGAGACTCCCCGCGGTCTGCGTTCGCTCGCCACCGTCTGGGCCGAGCACCTGAGCGACGAGGTCCGTCGTCGCTTCTACAGGAACTGGTACAAGTCCAAGAAGAAGGCCTTCACCAAGTACGCCAAGAAGCACTCCGAGTCCAGCGGTGCCTCCATCACCCGCGAGATTGAGCGCATCAAGAAGTACTGCTCCGTCGTCCGTGTCCTCGCCCACACTCAGATCCGCAAGACGCCCCTCAAGCAGAAGAAGGCCCACCTTATGGAGATCCAGGTCAACGGTGGCTCCGTTGCCGACAAGGTCGACTTCGGCTACGGTCTCTTCGAGAAGGAGGTGTCCGTTGACTCCATCTTCGAGCAGGACGAGATGATCGATGTCATCGCCGTCACCAAGGGTAAGGGTTTCAACGGTGTCACCTCCCGTTGGGGCACCAAGAAGCTTCCTCGCAAGACCCACAAGGGTCTGCGTAAGGTCGCCTGTATCGGTGCCTGGCACCCTTCCCACGTCCAGTGGACTGTTGCCCGTGCCGGTCAGATGGGTTACCACCACCGTACCTCGGTCAACCACAAGGTTTACCGTATCGCCAAGGCCGGTGCCGAGGACAGCGCCTCCACCGAGCTCGACGTCACCAAGAAGGTTATCACTCCGTACGTTCTCCCGTTCCATGATTTACCAAAAAAACGTATTAGCTAACAGAACTCCAGCCTTGGTGGCTTCGTCCGCTACGGCGAGATCAACAACGACTTCGTCATGGTCAAGGGCTCCATCCCCGGCCCCAAGAAGCGTGTTGTCACTCTCCGCAAGTCCATGTTCGTCCACACCTCGCGCCGCTCCAACGAGAAGATCACCCTCAAGTGGATCGATACCTCGTCCGAGTTCGGACACGGCGCCTTCCAGACGCCCGCGGAGAAGAAGCAGTACCAGGGTACTCTCAAGAAGGACCTCGTCGCTGCGTAAAAAGTCTTTCGACAGCTGGGGGTTTTCTTGTATCTGGGTCATTGCAAAGGTGTCGAGGGTTCTTTCTCGCGCTTATCGGGACGGTTTGGGGCATTCAAAACGGTTGACTTGAGGAGCCACGAACCCAAGAACGAAGAAAGGAATGATATCCCATGAATAATGCTTGAGCGTGATGTGAAAATGATTTGTGTATGGGAATGCAACTGATGTGTAACTTGAATATGACGCCGCCTGTAATGCAGCTCAACCTGTCTGTTCGACGTGAGCTATTGTCAGTGTGGGTCATTCGCTCATCGTGGTGTCGCCCGAGGAATCTGGACCAGTGGGAAGAGGTTGCGTCATTCCACCCAAGCAAGTCTGCTTGCTGCACCACCCACCCTTCCACCATGGCTGCTGTCTACCTTCCCAAGCTCTCTTCTTCTGCAACAACAAATTCTGCGATACGATTCACGTCGACACTCCGAACCATTCAATCCATCTGCTCGACACGAACAACACCTATCTCGCAGTTGCTCATTCCTCTCCAACCCATCCCTCTTCGAGCCGGGCGGAACATCACCACGACCTCTTTCACAGCCTTCCACGCAACACCCCGCACAATGGGCTCGGACGAAGACTACATGGCTTTCCTCGACAAGGCGAACGAGGACCCCTCTGCCGGTCGTGCTAAGCCAGCCAGCGCTTCCGGAGGCGGCGCCCAGCTGAAGGCGCAGGACAACGGCGTCGAGGTGCCCGAGGCGATTGCGGCACAGCTCAAGGGCGGAGACAAGATCTACGTGTCCGAGGCGGACGAGCCATTCGAGGGCGTCGCGCTCAGCTGGAGCAAGGGGTTGCCTGACGAGGGTAGGTCGTGCCCTTTTGTCCAGATGAACCTGACAATGAGAATGCTAATGCAAGAGTGCAGTACAATTCGCAGAGCTGGTGGAGCACCCTGAGCCGAAAGACGCGGACGTCGAGATCCTGGATCCCTTCGACTGGGACTCCGAGGGCAACTACAAGGAGCTGATCGAGGCGGTGAGGGAGGCGAGCAAGGGGAACGACGTGAGGGTGTACAAGATTTCGCGGGGCGGTGCGAGGTTCGAGTACTGGGTCCTGACGGTGCTTGGTGAGGGCAAGGATGGCAGATTGGTCGGTGCCAAGGCACTGTCGGTCGAGTCTTAGACCAATAGTTTTGGGGAGCGGTTGAAAGGTCAATGTCAAGTGTAAGTAGCACAAAGTGATGGTCTCATCGGGGCTTTGTTCACACATGTTGTGCCTTGTCGCAAGACACAGTGATGACGCTCGGCAGTGTGGTCTCATGAGTATCACTTCTTGCTGGAAACTCGGGGGGGACGCAGATTGTCATGTCCCATGCAAGTCAGTCCGTCCTCGCGGCGTTCTCCATCTTCCAAAACACCATAGGTAGGTAAGTCATCATCTTGACCAGTCTCTCGGTGTGGTCCCCACCCCCAGAAGGCCTTGGTGGTGGGCCCGGCAGCTGTCCCTCCGCTTATCGCCGTTATCGGGCAAACCGTCTAGCCACGACCCCTCCAACAACTGGGATGTTCGGAAATCTTTCGACGGGTGTAGACAGCGTCGTAATGAGTCAAAGGTTAACACCGCCTAATCTGCCGCGTACCCCTTAGAGCCTCCCCTCGAGGCCAGATCACCATGGCTGTTTCTGTAAAACCTCACCCTACGCCAATTGACACTGAAATCCACTGACCATGTCTTCCCAGCGTGGTGTCATCCCCTCACTCGAGACGGTGAGGAGCATCGTCGACGCTCCTGCACCATCCTCCGGCAAGAAGCCCAACCTCATTCCTGTCTACCGTCAGATCACCTCCGACCTCATTACCCCGTCCGCTGCCTACTTGAAGGTGTCGGCCCACAACCCCGACTCGGACTATTCGTTTCTCTTCGAAAGCGCCGCCACCGAGCGTGTTGGTCGTTACAGCTTCGTCGGTGCCGGGCCACGAAAGGTCCTCACCACAGGTCCTGGCTTTGGTCCAGAATGCGATCCACTACCGGCCCTCGAGGCTGAGCTTGCCCAGTATACTGTCGCCCACGTTCCCGGCTTGCAGCTTCCACCCATGACAGGCGGAGCCATTGGGTATGCGTCATATGATCTCGTCCGATACTTTGAGCCCAAGACGGCGCGGACAATGAAGGATGTTCTACAGATCCCCGAGAGCTTGTTCATGCTGTTCGACACGATTGTGGCTTTTGATCGCTTCTACGGCATCATCAAGATCATCACATTTTTGCACGTTCCCGAAGATCCCGCCCAAATCGAGGCCGTGTACGAAGCCGGCAAGAACACGATCGACGAGCTCATCGCCGTGCTCAACGCCCCCGAGATTCCGCTTCCCGAACAGGGCCCCATCGAACTGGGCCACGAATACACCTCCAACATTGGCCAGGCCGGCTACGAGGGCCACGTCCGCACCCTTAAGGAGCACATTGTCAAGGGCGACATCATCCAGGCCGTGCCCTCCCATCGCCTCGCGCGCCCGACGTCACTGCACCCCTTCAACATATACCGCCACCTGCGCACCGTCAATCCGTCGCCCTACCTCTTCTACATCAACTGCCGCGACTTCCAGATCGTCGGCGCCTCGCCGGAGCTGCTCGTCAAGTCGGAGAACGGCCGCGTCATCACGCACCCCATCGCCGGCACCGTCAAGCGCGGGCGCACGCCCGAGGAGGACGAGCGCCTCGCCGACGAGCTGCGCAGTTCGCTCAAGGACCGCGCCGAGCACGTCATGCTCGTCGACCTCGCGCGCAACGACGTCAACCGCGTCGGCGACCCGCGCACCGTCAAGGTCGACCACCTCATGGTTGTCGAAAAGTTCAGCCACGTCCAGCACCTCGTCAGCCAGGTCTCGGGCGTGCTGCGCCCGGACCAGACCCGCTTCGACGCCTTCCGCAGCATCTTCCCTGCCGGCACCGTCAGCGGCGCCCCCAAGGTGCGCGCCATGGAGCTCATTGCCGAGCTCGAGGGCGAGAAGCGCGGCGTCTACGCCGGCGCCGTCGGCTACTTTGGCTATGGCGGCCTCGACGACAAGGGCGACGACGTCGAGGGCGCCATGGACACGTGCATTGCGTTGAGGACCATGACGGTCAAGGACGGTGTGGCGTACCTGCAAGCCGGTGAGTCTACAAAGTCCTCCCTTACCCTTTTTCACACCCCGAAGGAGTTACAAAAGTATATGCTAACATGACCGGCTAGGCGGCGGCATTGTCTTCGACTCGGACGAGACAGATGAGTGGGTTGAGACGATGAACAAGCTCGGCGCGAACATCAACTGTGTCACTACAGCTGAGGAGCTATACTATGAGCAGCAGCAGCAGCAGAAGCAGGAGGAGGCTGGCAAGGCGTAGAATACCAAACTTTCGATTCACCTCCACGATATATTGATTGTATTGCATGCGCGGACGTGACAAGGGGGAATCTCGCTTCTCAGGTGCTCATGTCACAGGGGGGAGGGGAGGTTGGGGAAAGACCCACGCATGTTGGACAAGATTCTGCCCGCGGCCACCGCCCTCGGCACCACTATAAAACCAGCTCGATTCTCGTCCACCTTCTCTTCTTGACCTTCTTTCCTTTCTTCATACTTACCTTGTTCAGTCGAGAGAAGATCATGAATTTCTCTCGGCAAAGAGGATGGCCTACATTGCACAACGTGGAGTCGGCCTCTTTCGATTGTCCTTCGGGGCCATCGTGGGCGGAATTTTTGATTTACAACCTTGTTTTCATTGCTACTGCTGCCTTGTGCAGCTTGGTGAAGAAGACAGTGTTCGGGGTAGTAAGCTGGTCAGAGCTGGCATTGGGAGCTGTTCACGAGGGTCCGTACGGCTACTTGCGTGTTGCTGTGTATGTATTTCTATAGACAGCTCTGTCTTGGTGGTTTGAAAGAGTATCTTCATGACGAACGATGGAATGGCATTATTATCATTAATTGCCTTTACGACTTGATGCCACGCGTGCTTGCCCTAGACGCATACTGTCAGCATCCCAGTGTTTTTTAAGCAGTTCTTGTAGCATAGATCAGTCACCCACCACATCATGACACAGAAGAAGCTGCGTTCTGATCACGTTTGTACGCCTCAGCACGGCACAGCGCAGTAGTACCGTACTGTAAGTGCTACCCACAGGACGACCTAGGGAACTGGATACCTTGATCGAATAAAGACCATGTTGCCGTGTAAATCTGGAAGACTGGTCTGTTCGCTGACGCCGGCCTGACAAGAAGTCAGCACGCCATCAGCTTGAGGCGTGAAGTGCCACCCAATATTACAACGGCAGTCGTCGGTCATCACGGTAACTTGATCATAGCATGAGGTGTATAGACTCGATTAATCTATGGGCCGATCATCAGCCGCTGCCTCAGACATCACGTCCGCAACCAGCGTCGGACACGAATCCCGTCTTCACGCACCCATTAAGTCCCAGCCATAAAGCGTAACAGTGGTGCCTCGGACGCCCTGCTCATCACACTCGTGCCAACTGCCTCGTGACACCAATACCGGAACGCCCACAAATCTCCCCGCCAGTATGTCCACCACACGTCGTATGTACACAAACCTTCTAACGCCATAGTGAAAACAGAAACACAATGCCCAACCGCTCCTTTATCTAGGGTATCAGGACCGGGGTATCTACCGGAAAACACCACGCACCAAATAGAACCATGCAATAGGGACAGAGAGAAAAGGAATGGGAGCTCAACCATCAGTGGAGTTACATCCAGATGACGAAGATGAGCGAGACGATGGCTAATGCGCAAGCCATGCCGGCAAAGTGCTTGTTGCCGGGAGCAGAAGGAAGGAATGTGGCTGTTGCGGAGAACAGGTCGCTCGTAGAGCGGATTCGAGGTGTTGTCGAAGCTGGTTGCTTTTCCTGCGCGGTGGCAGTTGTCGGCGAGGACAAGTTGTTGTTCCGAACGGGAAGCTTGACTTGGTTGGCATTGGCGTGCCTGCGTGCCGAGGCGCTGCGAGGTTGCTGGCGGCGAGCGGAGGATTGAAGCTCGATATTACGAGATGGCTTGCCGAGGAGGGCTTGGTCGTATTTGGCGTCACCCTTCAATTGATGCGCCACCATCTCAACAGGTGCTTCTCGGAGGGCGGGCATATCTAAATATTCCGCATCGACTTCAGACAAGTGACCAGACATGACCTTCGCGCAAGCATCCATCTGGGTCTGGTTACAAATCGGAGCGACCTATAATGACATGTCAGCAGGAGGCCAGTCATTCGTGGACAGGCAACACTCACGTGGAGGTCATGGACCTGGAGAGCTTCGAACCCGGTCAAGATACAAGCAGTGGCATCCTTGGACAGCGACAGGAGCCCACCGCGCGAGGCGTCCCAGCCCGTATGGCAGGCTAGGACAGTCTTCGCGTCGAGCAGACCACCTTGGCATTGTTCAGATCCTACGAGCAATTCGTCTGATGAGGCTCAGGTCAGCACATGTCCAACTGCAGGGTCGCGCAGAAGCGAAGGAACTGACTTGGAGGTAATTGACAGGTGAGACCTGTGTCAACGGGTGCGAGGGCAGCTCCAGCGCCTAGCAGCGCCGAAGCGACTATAGAGTACCGCATGTTGTCTAGAGCATGAGGTGGTGTGTTCGAGCAGGTTCCGAAGCGAGTGTGACTGTCGCGCAGAGCTGACGTGCCGAGCGAGCAGGAACAGGAGCAGAAGCAGTGATAGCGAAGGTGATTGGGATGGTAGCGAAGATTTGCGATTAAGCTCAGTCGTCAGGGTCAACCGATGGCGGGGGAGGGGATCCGGTCCAGAGCTCTGGCGCAGAGTGCCTTGCTCGTTCCTCCTGGTCTGGACAACCTTAGGAATGTCTTTGTGCTGTCGTGTTGCCCCACGGTCCACGAGGTTCTGAGGAATGTTTCGCTGGGTGACCCCGTTCTTCCCCGGCCAACTGAAACGAGTGATGGGGTGCGGGCCAGGATTTTTGTCAAGGGCGAGATCCGAGACTGCCGTCGAGTCGGGCTGTCAGGTCAATTGAGTCGAGATTTTCGCGGTGGGAGCTTGAGAGCCAAGCTTGAGCTGTCGTGATGTAGGCGGAGCAGAACTAACGATTGTATTCTGGGGAGAGCTTCAAGCCAGACGCAGCGGGGAGGAGGGAGTGTCTGCTTCGAGGGGGTCCCGTGGGATGTCTTTAAAAAAAGTGGCCTGGCCTTGCCTTGGAAGAAGGGTAGCTAGCCTTGGGACCTTGTGAGCCGATCCCGGTATGGTACTGGATGGAGCTGGAGCGGCGAGCGAGTGATGAAGCGAGAGAGGGAGAGAGATAAAGTAACGCACTAGAAGGCTAGCAGCGAAACCCCATGGTCTGACTAGTAAAGCACGCCGCGACCACAGTGGCGGGCAGAGTCGAGAAAGATCTTGTTTTCGGGTGTCTTGGGTTTTTTTCCCTCTCTTTCTCTCTCTGGTCCTAGTCCTGGTCCTGGTCCTAGTCCTTGAAGGCCGGGCCCGTCGAGTCCTACGGTACTAGGTCGAGTCTTTGTCAAGGGGGAAGGTCGAGGGAAGGATGAAGCGTGAGTGGCTGCAAACGAGTGAAGCTCCAGCGAAAAGATGGAGCGTGGACGGAAACGCGTGGAGCAACGAGGGGCGCGCAGTGGACCGACGTTCGAGTCCAGGCGGAAGCTGCGAGCGTGGAGTGATCCTAGCGCGGGCCGATTGCAGGGATTTCTCTTCGTATGAGGAAGGGGGGAGGTGGACCTGCACCTGCCATTGGCTGCACCTCCTGCAGAGGCACTTTGGCAAGCATTCTACGTCATGTCGCGATACATCCTTGTCAATGGGCAAGATAAGCAATCTGCTGCGGAACATGGGGGAAACATGGCGGCACAACTCATTCTGGGCTCCTCGGCCGCTCGACACGTCCGAATCTTGTACTCGAGCTGCCATCTGGCCATGGCTGACCGTCCATTACCTGTGCCGCGCCATTTGCAGTGCAACGCTAATCCGGCAACTCGATGAACGGACCTGCTTTTTTGCGATGCAGGACAAACAAGAGGATCTTCGGCAGACGTGCAGCGCATGCAGTGCTGAGGACATCCCGCACTAGAGACCTCGTACCGGTACCTGTACAAGTCCACAACCCGCCGCGCGGCGTCCCCTCCTACCCCCAAAGCTGGACGGTGATCTGAGGGAACCTATGGAACCCCGACCCTGATTTTTCTCTGCTACTATTCGCCGCTTGCCGAACTACCTTACTTAGTCAAGTCAAGAGGTAGAGGGAGAGAGGGAGAAAAAAAAAGTCAATGGCCGATCTCGCGAAAACCGGTTGGATCTCTGGGCGTTTGAACTTGGCTTTGATGCATGGGGTCTCTGGACCCAGAAAATCTTGCATGGTGCGACGTAGCATCCAGCAGTATTATTAGGCCCAGCACGCGGCCAACCGGTAACAGGTTTACCTGCGCTTCAGGCGTTTGGTTGATTCGGTCCAACGGCCCGACTGCATGGAGATGCGCCGTGCATGTCGTGTTTATTTGCATTGTGATGGGCAGCCTCGACGTTTCGCCTGTTGGTGTCCATTTTGTATGCTTGAATACTATGACCAAAGGTACGTTATCGGGCGATGACGACGACGGGTGTGTCGCAGGGTGCCATCGTCGCCAGCTGCTACCTTTCTGCCTCATTGACTCCATCGATGACCTTCGTCAGCCTTGCATGCCCGTTCCGAAAGCCGCAGAAGACGCCCGCCATGATTGACGCCGAGATTCGCTGATCGAGTCCGCAAACGATTTTCTCCAGTAGGTATCCAGGATAGCGCGCACGCCACGGAAAAACCATCAGCGCCACGTTGAATCCTGGCTACTTGATAGGGTGGCTAGTTATCGAAAACACATGCGCAGATGGCAGCAGCTGGTGCATGAATCCATATTCAACCACTGACACCCCATATGTTCTATCTGCTACCGACGTACCTAACCAGAATCGTGCGCTTCGTGTCTTACACGATCGTCGTCAAGCAGTATCACCAATAGAACTTATGCTGCTGGGCGCTTCGCTGTCACCCCCGATATCGTCAGGCACGGTTGCGCCGTATAACTTCCCATGGCTGAGCATCTCATCATCCTCCCTCCTCCATTGTGCTAGTGTCGAGATGGCTTCTTGGGTGTCCACATGGCCCTCTCCATTGGCCTTCAAACCAAACTCGACAGAAGCCTGCATCCACTTGGCGGCATCCTTACTTCGACCTCTCTCATAGCATATGCAGGCCAGATCAAAACATGTCAACGGGAAACTGCTGGGCTCCCCTTGGTCCTCGTTCATCAGGCTGACAGTCTGCGCATACAACTCGTCTGTTTCAACTTCCAGTCCCTGCATCAGCATCAAGTATGCCAGATTGACCTTCGCTGCGATAGTCCGAGGGTGTGACTGTCCGTATACTCTAGACGTCGCCCTCAGATACATGTTCTGTAATTCGCTCGCTGCCCGGTATCGACCTTGACGTATGTATATGATTTCCAAACCCTGCATGTCGATTAGGGTGCCTCGGTGTTCATCGCCATGGATACTCGACATGATGTTCAAGTTTCTGTCCAGCAACGCCTCAGCCAGGTCGTAGCGCTTTTGATGGCAGTATATTGTGGCCAGATGTCTTTCCATGCAAAGGGTCAGGGTGCCGCTCTCGCCAAACACATGCCGGGCCATCTCAACTGCATAGACCTCAAGCTTTTCAGCCTCATCGATTCGGCCCTGGTGTCGGTACGCGAACGCCAAAGTATCTGCGGTCGCTAGCGCCATAACACTCTGTTCGCCATGGCGCCTCTTTGCTGTTTCCAGCAAGTACGTGCATGTCTCTTCAGCCTTGACAGGTTGTCCTGTGCTCACATACAATAACCCCAACACACGCAAAGAATACAAAGTTTCGTCATGTTCTTTGTCCAACATTCTTCTGCGCAGACTGAGTGCCGTCTCGATTAATCCCAGAGCTCTAAAGGGCTTCCCTATTTCGAGCATGTAACATGCCATGTGGTGCATGAGTCTAGCTCGGTCAATCGAGGACTCTGAATCGGGAGCTTCTCGGTCCACGAGCTTTTGGAAATGAGGTAACAGCGCTTGACATCTTTCCCAGGTCCCAAATTCTCCGTTGGGGAAGTTGATGGCCGCCAAGCGTATAAAGAGTTTCCTCCATCGCTCCGGTTTGCCAAACTCTGCCAGCCATTTTTGCGTGCAGAACTGAACAAGGGCATGCATGTCGTAGAAGCCAAGTGTGGTTGTGGGAACGATGAGAGAATAGCCCATGAGAGCATCAAGGTCGTCTTCAAGTTGGCCGTCGTCGGAATTGGCTTCGGGCTCGCCAGGCGATTGGTCATCTGGCAAGGACCACTCTCGTTGACTTGAGTCATGCCTGGTTCTTGAAGAAAGGCCGACGTAGCCCTGGAGAACTTCTTCCGGAATGTTCTGAGAGTGAAAGAAGCTCATGAGCGACAGTAGTTCGGCTGACGACGGTCTTTCTCGACGAATCTGTTCAAAGGTGATCTGCCAGGTGACGACAATGGAGTTTGATGCGCTTTCCAGTCTCCTCAGGTCTCCAGAGTCATGGTTTAAGAGACTCCCTTGCCGCGCCTCGTTCTTCCGGAAATTCTGGATATACGACTGGATAGACTGTCGAGGGGTTCGGCGGTTGATGTACGCAACCGCCTGGGTGACGGCAAGCGGGATCAATTCAAGGATCTGAACAAGTTCCTCCGCGGCGGTCCTTTCGTAAACGAAGGTCGCATTGTTGTGGACAAGCTGTAAACATTCGGCCTGGCCCATAGTTGGTATTTGGATGACAGAATGATGACCACCTGTCAGTCTTTCTGCGGCATTCATGCTTCGCGTCGTGACCAGAATTTTCCCATCTCCAGTCTTGGGTAAGTACGCTGCTAGAGGCTCATGCGTCTCGTGACTGCTGGCTGAACTGGTACTCGGGGCGGTATCCGTAGCGAAGAATACGTCGACATCATCGGCGTTATCAAGGATCATGAGCCACTTTCCAGGCTTCGGACCTGTGAGCCAGTCTCGGACAAGTGTAAGGATGCTCACACCAGGCTCATGGCGTCGAGGAATCTCGAGTAGGTCCGCCAGGGAGCGGTAGGATTGCTCTATTCTCGCTCGTGTGCTGCCGTGTACCCAGAAGACGCTGGTAGCGGCATCAGAGATTGTCTCTCGGACACGATAAGCGAATTCGATGGCGATCTGGGACTTTCTAAGGCCTTTTAGTACGAGCAACAATGAGGTACTATGTCCCCTGTTGACGGCCCAAAAGAAGAACGGGGCTTACCCAAACCCGCCCATGCCCACGAGGGCTATACGCTGTCGAGAGCCTTTGTATTGGTCTTCCAATCGTTGCATGAGTGTAGACCGGTCGACGAAATCCGGATCGCGAGGGAACGGTATCGTGAAGCATGCTGCGGGTAGATCAGGGCTAGGGGGCTTCGTGGGCGCCTTCTCTGCAAACTGCAAAGTCATCTGCTCCATCAACCTCGTATTTCTCTGGAGGAGACGAGTTTGGTCCATTTGTAGTGCATCGGTGATAACCCTCTGATAGCGCTCAAAATTTTGGACCATGGCATTGACGTCTTTCTTCTTGAATGGCCACTGAAGAGCTCGAGAGCCGATACGACGCATCCGCGATCCTGTGGCAGCGGGCTCTAATTTCGACTGCAGGGCGTAAAGTTCGTTCTTACACTCGCCTAGAGTTTTTGCTACCTTCGCTAATGTGGGAAGCGAGCTGCTTGGTCCGTCTGACGGGTTTCCGCTTGAAACGCGATCTTCTTCCAAAAGCTTGTTTGCATCCTCCACCACGAAATGGAGTTTCTTGACATGACTTGACAGACGTCCGATCTCTTCTCGAGCACCAGCGACAGCGATCGAATACTGGTAACATAATCTGGCCACTTGTGCAGATAGGTCAACCACGGCAATCACGTTAGCCGCGATACCAAGACCTTCCATGTCGAAGGACGCCAGCGTGGACGATCAAAGGCACGAAAGAAATTAGTGAGTCAGTGTTGATTCGCACGAGCTGCGGATTCAGAGTTCAGGCGCGGTTTGCTGGGACCGATGTTTTCTGGCAGCCCTCGAGGAAGTGCTTGCGGCTATCAAAATGGTAAGACTGCTGATGTTGGCATCCTGGAGCCTTGTCTCGCCATGTGTCGAGCGGGGTACCGCTCGCGGGGCTGACAGGAGCTCAAGTGTAGAAAGTGAAAGATGCATGATAATGCTGTATAAATGTCATTGGCTCGAGGCTGATGTACATCAACTCTGTGTTGCACAGAACGCGAGAGACGGAGAAAACGGTCCCTTGCCATGTCTGCTTCAGGAGATCGACAACTTGCGGACGAACAGACACATTTCCAGCACATGGAGAGTGTCTAACGACATGAAGGTCTGGGCCCTAGGTACGCAGTGGATGTGGGTTGAAAAAGAAGCAAGCAAGCTGTCGTTGTGGCAGGTGGCAGGCAGATGGAGCTCAAGCATCGCAGCAGAAAAGGAAGGAGACGTGCCTCAATCTGTGTCTCCCTTCAAGCGTGCGCACATAACCTGTTCCAAGCCTCTTCGAAGGAAAGAGCGCAAACTATTAGATGCGGCCTGTTCAGCGCCATTACTTTGCCAGCGATGCAGACCTCGGCCGTGCTTAACAGCTGGCAATATTGACGGCCAAACGGTTTCATGACGATGACAAGGGCTGGATGTGGCATGCGAACAGACGCTCCGCCCCCGTGACTACTTCTTACCACTCAGATCCCCCGGATTCATTGGATCCTCTAGTGCACCTCAGCTTACCTGCAACACACCTGCACTGAATCTCATGTTAGGCGGTAGTTCCAAGACGATCTAGGCATGTCGATGTTATCTGGAATGATCCGCCTCGAGGTACCGACCAAATATATAGGAAACGCCACCGCTGCGTCATCATGGTAATTGTCAATACCCATGACGGCAAAGTCTAATATTTTGGAGATGTTGACGTTCAAACATAAGCGCACGATCACTGCCCATTAGTAGTCGCTCCCTTGGCGGCGATGGCAGGACGTCAGGGATTGCCCCCCTGAAACACAACCAGAGCCCCCCCCAAGCATGAACGAGGCCCGTGGGACCGACGCGTGCGAGTCTGTGCCACACTCAGAGAACACCTCACTGACCACAAGCTGCCAGGCGCGCCCTTGCTTCGAAACGAACTCTTTTCTGCTCTTGCGTTCGAGTTTGATGGTTTTCGGCAATCCCGTTGGTCAGGATTGCCTGCCGAGGCCTTTCCTTCCTTTGTGCGAGTTCCTGATCGCCAATCTCTGGCACAAGATCGCCAGTCCTTGTCTGGGGGAATAACCCTTGCACATGCCTCAGAGGGTGACCTCTCAATGGCTGGAGGCAGACTGTTTCTCACGAGTCGAATGGGGCTGAAGCCCATCTGTGGGCTTCCTCGGTGAAGCGACTGTGGCGGTCAAAGTTTCCTTCCGCTCCTGCGCGTCATCCACTGTCACAGTTGATCTCTGTTCGCTGCTTGGCACTTCTTTTTTTGCGATCTATCCATCCTCGTGTACGAAACTATCTTCAGCAGACTCATGGGGCGTCCCTCAAGTCCAAGACCACCTCGCTCGCTCGACTTCTGCTTAGAGACCTTGGTGGCCCTGTTCGTTTACAAGACGCTTGACGCCGTTGTCGCCCAACTTGCCCGTGTCTGGGCCTTGAAGGACCCGGACCCGTCGGCGGCGGTGTGCCAGCCCTTCGGACGAAACTGACGCAGCGGCTTGAAGATGTGTCTACCTGTCGGTGCCTCGCGAGTGCGAGGCCTTCCCCCCGACCTATGTGGCAGCTGGACATGACTTAAACGACCCGCCGCCCGCCGTCTGGGCTAGGGGCTTTTGTCTATCGTCATGTAGGCTGGCTGTCGTCGTGGAGGGTTCGTCGACGAACGTCATCTTTTGGCGTCACATAGCGTCCGCTTTGACTTCAGCGTGTGCTCTCCCATATAACCATTATACCCTCAACATGTCACTCAAGTTCTACAAGACACCAAAGGAAGACCATCCTTGGCGGTCGCCCGTTCAAGATGACACATGCAGTCGCTACGCTGCGGCAGCCGCCAGGGCGAAGAAGTGGCTGCCTCCTACATTACGCTTCGAACAAGTTGTCAGGAATCATACCATGCCGGTAGGCGCATGAGCCCCTCCCGCCTCATGGATGTCCTGCTAATTAGCAACAGCCCTGCTCTTTGAACGACTTTATGGATTACTTGGTCTACGTCGAACAGAACGCCGAGCCCCTGCAGTTCTTCCTCTGGTATTGCGGCTACGTCCAGAGCTGGATGGAACTTGACGCCCATGAGCGTGCCCTCGTGCCTCGCTGGGATCCCGCCGACGCTGAGGCCCGCGCCGCTGCGAAGACTGACGCCGATCGCAAGCGTAGAGGGCCCCGTGTCGCCATGTCAGGTCGCTACCGAAGGGCGCGCAATGCCAGTAAGGTCAGCAACATTCTCGAAATATTGGACGCCGACGGGGAGGAAAAGGAGGAGAAGCAACTTCTGGGATCCGCGAGTCCCGCCTCCTCGAGGCCGTCCAAGAACTTTTCGAGGCCATCGGCGCCCCCCGGCACCGTCGAGGCCTGGATATCACCTCGTGAGCTTCTTTGGCCGTACTCTCCTTGTCTAGCACGCTGACATATCTAGCCCACCAACCCTTCCGTGACGAGGTTACACAAATCCTGAACCACTACGTCGACCCGTCTGCGCCCCGCTCACTGAGCCTTACCATGCAGGATCGCGCTGCCATTGCCGACGCGACAGCTCACACAACCCACCCGACCTCCCTACTCCCTGCTTTTGAAAAGGCCGACGCCATTCTCCGGGGCCACCTCCACCCAAACTTCATCCGCTCATCCATTGCCAACACAAACAGCCCAACGACCTACGTGCTGCGCGTGTCCGCTTGGCTCCTGTTGATGCTCGGCTTCAGTGCCGCAGCTGCACTAAACCTCTGCACCGCGCGGTTTGCGCTAAGCCGGTACTGGCGGATTGCGCCTTTCGCCTTGTGGGCACCCGGCTTCGCGATTCTTGTCGCCGCTGCCGACGGGTTATCAATCTCACTGTACTTTGCTGGGAGGCGGCAGCTTCGTCCGTGGGAGGCACAACCCACACCGGCCGAGCTTGAGGACGCGAGCTGGCGCGGCCGAAGGGCGGCCCGGAGGGCTACCGCCGCGGCATCACCGGTAGGTGACGATCCACTGCGGAAGCCGAGTCTTCGGACCTTTGGTCCAGGGAACGGGTTCCGAAGCGAATGGTGGGTGCGCGCCTATGCGAAGACGGGGCTTTGGTGGCGGATCTTTGAGACGACGAGACCTGTCGGCGAAGGAGAGGTCAGAGTTCTCCAGGACGGGGTCGTGATTACCGCGTTTATCTGGGCGTTTGTGCTCGCTGGAGGGTTAGCGGCGGGATCGGTTTTTGTGCCTGCTTTTGATCCGTGGACGATGAAGGTGATGTGAATGACTGCGGAGGCTATAGGAGTAATAATATGCCATAATGTTAAGTTTAGCAGCAGATCATCGAGGCATCAACTGAGATCCCCACGTCTCTTCTCCACCAAAGGGGCATTCGGAAACTTGACTTGGTACTCCGAACGGAGCCGCGATGCAAGAGATGAGTTATCTTCGCTAATAGAGAGGGTCATTAATCCCTAACTGTTGCAACGTCGAGCAACATTCTGACTTAAATGTATGCGATCACGACCAAATTCAAGTATAAAAACAGTGGAATGAAAGAAACATTTGTAGGATTCAGGCAGTTAGAATAGCCTTAGACTTGAGAGTCAGCCGCAGACATCTTGGGAACCCTTGTGGATTGGGCCATCTGTCGTATCATGGAAGGTTTGCGTGACCGACTCAGTCACTCCACTCGACTGAAACGAGTAGTCTTCTCGATGATTCTCTGATCTTGTTGTCGTGATGCGTTGAGCACCTCGTACCTTGCACACAAAACATGAAGTTTAGGGGCACATTTACTTCGTGTGGTTCGGACAAGACAAACAGTAGAAGAGAGATGCGGCTCGTGGCACAGCGTGTGGGCGTCCTCGTACTCTGTCAGCGCAGCGGCAAGTGCTTTACGACGACATAATCAACCGAGAAAAATACAATGCACAGACAACGCAAGGCTTGCTCAGGCAGACTTCGGATCCATGGTGTATCCATACACAGAGCCTGCAGCCGGACGGGCGCAGGTACTTTGC
This sequence comes from Verticillium nonalfalfae, assembly GCF_003724135.2. Taxonomy (NCBI): domain Eukaryota; kingdom Fungi; phylum Ascomycota; class Sordariomycetes; order Glomerellales; family Plectosphaerellaceae; genus Verticillium; species Verticillium nonalfalfae. Next base: position 113,187 of record NW_021167263.1, on the reverse strand, counting down.
CTGAGTCGTCTGCGGTGCGAGCTGCCCAGGGGACTAGCTGAGTGCTCAGCCAGGCTCCTTTGAGCGCCCGCAGACTCCGGAGGGGCATGCAAAATCGCTGGCACATGGCTTTCGGGAGCTGGAAAGCCAAGGCCATGTGTGACCTAGAGATATGCTGCTCGTCGTCAATTGCGGGCGCTGGAGATGAATGACCAAGGAAGCGATGGTGGTGACCTCGCAAGGACTTCACAACAAGGTCAACACCAAAGTGTCAGAAGCGTGATTCGGAGAAGAAGTTCGGGGTATGGAGAGAGGACGCCACATGGGATGCCTGCAGGCCAAACAGTTCATCACGTGGAGCTGGGGGCTGGGGCTGGAACAGCTTCGATGCCGCCCTCATACGATGAGACCAGTTCAAGTTTGTGTGCAGGCGTCTTGTTGCGTGTCGACAACCTCCGCAGCGACGTCGTGGGCACCTCCCCAGGCGTCCGTGTTGGTTGTGCTCCCAGACTGTTCCGAGACGGGGGCCAGCGCGCGTTGCAGAAAATGGGTCGACAGCTCGCGTGCGCCGGCCATTGATGGGCCGCGGGTCAAATGAGGGTGGGACGCCGTGCGGGCGTCCGGGGATCATCCTGCGCGTGCCAGGCTGCCGGTTCCCACCACTTTGCGCGCCATCCAGGCCATGTTGCGGGCGCTCTTCTGCATCGCTACGGCGTGTGATTTGTCCGTTGGTGAGTCCGGAGGGGGACTCGGTTCGCTGTTCTGAGGGGAATGCGGTCCTAGCCGATGCTGCGACTTTGTCTGCCTGGGGCCGGGGCCAAGGGACATGGCTCGACGGTTCGAACTCGTCGACAGATGGCGCGGTGGAAGGGCATCTCCGGATCTGCCTCAGGCCAGACCAGTATACCGAGAACTGATGTCAGAAAGCTCAAATGCCGTGGGGGATCTGTGATGTCTCGGGTTGGGGGGTTGGATCAGGGGCCCCACTATACATAGGTATCCACGCAGTGCCGTCTAAATGGAAAAGAATAGATGTACTATTGAAGTACTGAGGGGCTGGTATGACAACACTTGGTAGGTTGGCTTCTTGGTGTCTTCAACCCCCGCGCTCCTCACGGCCAAAAACGAGGAGCAATCGAAATAGCTTTGCGACACTAACATTTGCCAAGAAGACCCAGCGAGCTGTCTCCCGCATGCCTCGACAGAAGGGAGGGGGAAGATGCCAGGGCAGGACGAGTCGGGCATGTCGCAGTGCATCCATCCTTCGAAACCCACAGGGTACATGGCAGTACATGTACATGACGGGGTACATGCTGTGCCTGAACATGCGGGCAGGCAAAAGACGCACAATGAGGACAGAAAACACGCAGTAAACCGAGGCAGATGGGAATGTCGAATTGCCGAAAATCTTCTTAGAAGAAAGCCTAACGAAATGGCACGACATAACTTGCCAGACCAGGTGTGTTGCCTTTTGGGTAGGAAAGTACATAGGTAAGGCAGGTACCTCGAGGCAACGCCTACCCCCCCCAGGTACCTTGCCGTGATGATGGTCGGGCAGGTGCAACGCAAGGTGGAGAGCAGGAACATCGGAAGCCAGCTCTTGCCGACCTCCACTAAATAGTCGAGTCTCACCTTATCTGGTCCCCCACCCAGGCCAATCAAACCCCCGAAGACCTTTGCCAGCTACAGGCAGACGAGTCCTTCGCCCCAGAGAGGATAAGGCCCACCACCACCTCCTCGCATCTGGTCTGGTCTGGTCTGGTCTGGTGTCATGGTCATGTCCCTCCTCGCCGCAGCACCCTACAACGACTCACGAGATCCGCCTATTCATCTCTGTCAACTCTCACTGCGACCTGCTGCTGCTGCTGCTGCTGCTTCTGGAGACTCCCAACGGATCTAAGTTGTCTTCTTCGAGTCGAACAGCAACTATACGTCTGTGTCTCTTCAAAACGCCTCCTCGCCCTACCAAGACTCTTCATCTCACGCACGCCCCCTTGCATCGACTCACGACACCTAGGCACCTTTCGTTACAGAGGCGCACCACAAGTGCGCTCATAACTCCCCAGCCTCGAGCTGAAGCAACCTGCCCTCAGTGATGCAGGTCCCGCGACAGTCGCGGCAGCGTTAAGATGGTTCAATGGTGGGATCCCGCCAAAATCGAGGCCACTGTCACCCGGCAGTTTGTTTATCAGCACCTCGCTGCGAGCGACGTTGAGCGTCTGGATCGCTCTCTGACCTTTGGGGGAGACCTGACTGACGGCACCTACTGGGAATGGATCGATACCAAGGCCAAATGCATCTTCCTCATCCTTGTCGACCTGAAGATGCCCAGTCAGATCTTTGGCATCATTGACAACTCGTGGGATGACCACGACCTTCCGATATCGCAGGAGCAGGTCGACCAGCTCGCGCAGGCACCAAATCGCTCCAGCCGGGTTGACCGCAGGTTCTTCCAACGCCAATTCCATTACCTCATCAAACCGCTGCAAAGAGGAGACCACATTGTCTTTACGAATCATGAAATTGTGCCGCTCGAGGTCATCGATCGACGAGCAGGCCTCGCTAGCAGTCACACCATTGACAAAGTTGTGTTGCCCAACTGCCCGGGCCAAGTCTTCTGCCGGCGCCGGATTCCTCTCGGCAATAGTCTCGGCAGCCTGGCACCGATCGACTTTGAGGAAGCCGTGAACAGCATCAGGGGCATCCAAAACCAACACCTGGTGTCCTGCCACGCATCATACACACATAACGGAGCCGGTTACGTTCTCTTCACGCCCGCCACTGACACAACGTTAAAGTCGTTTCTTGGCAACACACCCTCCATCTTCAAAAACCAGTCCAAGAAGGACCGCAGGCAACTTGTCATGAACTGGATACTTTGCCTCGTTGACACGTTGGCGTATATCCATGGCCGGGGACTCTCGCATGGCAACATTAAGTTGTCAACCATCCTCTTTACCAGCCAACTTCACATCTTTTACTCTGACTTCACACGGCTCCATGCTGAGGCACTGTCAGGACAGGCGGACAAGAGCGCCTTCGACCGTGAGTCATACGACTATGCGGCCCCGGAACAGTGGTTTCGCCCGACCACTGGGCCGACGAGTCCCGGTGGGCGCAAGGCGACCTTGTCCATGTCGGTCTCCCCAGAGTCGCATACGAGTTTCTCCATATCTCGCAGTGACAATCCAAACAACCCCAACTCGATGCTTCAATCTCCCAATCCACATCTGAATCCGCAAGCAGCCGACATCTTCTCACTCGGATGTGTTGTGCTCGAGATGGTAGGTTTCATTCTGAAAAAGAGCACAAAATCTTTCGCGACGCACCGGGCATCGAAGAACAAGACAGCAGGCCGTGGGGGTGCAGTTCCGGACTCATCTTTTCACAAAAACCTCGGCCAAGTGGAATCTTGGATGACGATACTTGCCAAAGAAGCTTCCAAGAAAACATCCGAGAGTGACGGCGCCGCGGTCCTCCGCGGCGTGGTGCCCATGCTGCACATTATTGCCTGTATGCTCTCAGCGAATCCGATCGATCGACCACCGGCGGACGAAATCCAGCATCGAGTTTACCAGATTCTGACACAGAACGCTGGCATCACTGAGCCGCACTGCGTCCATCGCTATGGCAGTTGGGATCTCGGATTCAGCCACCTGCGCATTCAGTCGCCGACGCAAGGCTTCGAAGGAGGATTGATGCCGCATCGTCAAAACACATCAGCCTCGCGGTCCAGTCGAGACAGCGAGAGCTTCAGCGGGCGACGACTAGGCCACTCCCGGACCAACAGCAGCGGCGCCCTGTCGGATAACAGCCAGGCCAGCAGCTCAGCGAGCAGCGATAGGGGAGGTCAGGAAACCGAGCTCGGGTCGAGCGCGGGCTCCATGTCCGTGTCGGGGTCTGGATTCGCCGCGTTGAGGAATATTCGCGTACCTCAGGTGAGGTCACCCGGGAAATGGCAAACTTCTCCAACCGCAGGGCCGCCATCAATGTACACAGGGCAGGGTGGGCAGGCGTCGGTGTACTGACTGGTAATCAGGAGGAGTGACGATGACGATCATGACTGTCGCCTGCGACGCTGGGACAAAACTTTTCATGTGTATGATGAGACTGGGTCATCTGGCGCAATAATGTATGGGCAGCAAGGCGTTACATTCTCTTGATGAAGGCATGCACTATGGGATTGCGAAGGAGATGATGGTTTCGGTAGGATATCTGAACTTTGGTCGAGCGTTTTGCACGCAGGGCGGCACTATTGAAAGACTTCCCATAATGCACTGTGGTCAGTTCGGGGGAGACGCTGCTCTTATGTGACCTGTTTGCAGCACCCTGTCATGTTTGACCTTGTAATTGTGTCCATGGGATGGCACGATTCGCAGCAATTGTTACGTGACGGCGATGCATCGAATGGGGAGGTTTCCCTTGACAAACGGAAAACCAATGAGCTGCACGTACAAGTCTAAATGCGGCGGCATGCGTCGAGGTAGGCACACAAGGTTTGCCAAACGCCTGTATGCCTCGCAGACCCGACCCCAGGTTGTTCCCCGGATAGACTCCCGTCGTCCGCACAGCCGCCTCCACGTTGGAGACGTCAAATGCGGGCAAGCGACTGTGACCCAGTGGCTTTGGGAGTGGAAATGTCGGGGGCGCCTGCAAGGAAAGCCACATGCCTAGTTCATCAAGTCATCTGGCGGCCGTGAAGCCCCGATGCAGCACAAAAGGGGATTCGATTCACGGAGATGAGCTGAGATTGGCTAGGTTGCTTTCTCGACGACTGGTGAGTCTCGTGTCTTACTATTTCCTGGCGATAGTCGTCCACAACGTTCATCGTTTAATGGTTGATGGTCCGTGTGTTGACAGGTACATGCACTGACGCAGAAGTTTTGGTGGTCCGTCAAGTACATGTACATGTCATCACATCATCAAGGGGGGAACAGAGCCGCGGACCCACACGGGTTTCTCGGAGGAGGCGCTTCCACGTACATCATTCTTGCCCTGTGCACTCTCCCAGGCTCGAGATTCTCAGTTCCTCTCCAACAACATACCAGAGCTGTCCATCTTCCGACATCTCCCTCTTCTGAGCCCTCTCAGGTGTCGCAATCTGCCACGGAGACGAACCGCTCGATGATTGCCTAACCACCCCTCGATTGCGCGCTCCTCAGCATGCCTCACTCGTCGCAAGCTCCGCTCATCTCGGACCGGCAGGACCGGGAGCGGGACGACAGACGAGATGACGACGATGAAGAGCTACTCCGCCGGGACGACTACTACGATGATGGCGATGCCGACGACGACGCCGACGCCGACGCCGACGAGCATACCCTCCCCCCGCCCATCAAGACCACAGGCGTGCAGGCCAGCCTGTTCATCTGGCTGCTGACGTTTGCCGCCGGCATCAGCGGCCTGCTTTTTGGCTGTACGTTGCTTTGCCTGCCCCTTGTCGAGACATGCTTCTTGCGTGCTAACTACCTGGCGAAGACGACACAGGCGTGATCTCAGCAACCCTCGTCTCCATCGACAACTCCCTCTCCAACCGCGAGCTCACATCCTTCGACAAATCTATCATCACGTCAAGCACGGCCCTATTCGCCCTTATCGTCTCCCCTTTCTCCTCCGTTGTGGCCGACGCCCTCGGTCGCCGCCGCGTCATTCTCCTCGCCGATTTTCTCTTCGTCCTCGGCGCCCTCCTCCAAGCTGGCGCTCACACTGTCACCTTCATGGTCTTTGGCCGCGCCGTCGTTGGTGCGGCGGTCGGCGCGGCGAGCTTCGTCGTGCCGCTTTACATTGCCGAGATCGCCCCTGCCACCCACCGCGGCCGCCTCGTCACGACCAACGTCCTCTTCATCACCCTCGGCCAGGTCGTCGCCTACATCGTCGGATGGGGGTTCTCCGTCTACGGCGATAAAAATACTGCCTGGCGCTGGATGGTCGGACTCGGTGCTGTGCCTGCGGCGGTGCAGATGGCTGTTGTCATGTACATGCCCGAGACGCCACGCTGGCTCGTCATGGTCGGGCGTTCGACGCTCGCGAAGCGTGTTGTGCACCGGGTTGCCGGTGGCCGCCCCTCTGCCATGCGTGACGCAGAGGCCGTGGTTCAAGAAATCGAGATTGAGATCCGTTCTGAGCGGGAGGTCATGCGCCGGGAGGGCTCACCGCGTCTCGAGTGGTGGGGTGGATGGCAAGAGCTGCTGACCGTCGGACGTAACAGGCGGGCACTTGCCATTGCTTGCCTGCTGCAGGGCCTGCAGCAGCTGTGCGGTTTCAACTCCCTCATGTACTTTTCAGCGACCATCTTCCGGCTCGTCGGCTTCCACACGCCGACGTTGACGGCTCTCAGCGTCGCCGTGACGAACTTTGTCTTCACCGTGGCGGCATTGCTCCTCATTGACAAGATTGGCAGACGTCGCATCATGCTCTACTCGCTGCCGTTCATGATCGCGGGTCTGCTGCTCGCGGCGTACGGCTTCTCGTTCCTCGACCTGGCTCCGTCGACGTCGACATCGACCGCGGGCGATGCACGCCCACCGGGTGCAGGCGACCCCGGCAGCACTCCTTCCGTACCCGGCGGAGGTGAGGACGAGGGCGCCTCAACGTCTCACGGTGCCGCTCTCATGATCCTCGTCAGCATCATGATCTATGTAGCCGCCTACGCCATCGGCCTCGGCAACGTGCCCTGGATGCAGAGCGAGCTCTTTCCGCTGGCCGTGCGGTCCATTGGCAGCGGTGTCGCGACGTCGACCAACTGGGCAGCCAATTTCGTCGTCGGCTTGACATTTCTGCCGCTCATGGACACTTTGACGCCGCCATGGACTTTCACGCTCTACGCCCTACTCTGCACCGTAGGCTATGCCCTTGTCTGGCGTATATACCCTGAGACGGCAGGGTTGAGTCTTGAAGAGGCGACGGGGTTGTTGGATAATGGATGGGGAGTACGCAGGTGATGAGTTTTTTGGGTACAATAATCACGACTCCATGAATTATACGTTATTCGAGCATGCACATGCTCGCTTTTGGGTTTGAAAGCTGTGCTCCGTATTGCGATCATGATTGACTCGTCGACGTGAATTCTGGACGTGAATGGGTGCGTATTGTGTTCGCACCAGTAGAATTGGGTAGCCATCGTGACAAGTGTAGAGAACCGCACATAGCCAAACCGTTGGAACGGTGCGGCCCATGGCGGCTGTTGGACGGCCATCGACTCGCCAGCCAACAAAAAAAAAAAAGCATAATTCCTCACAAACGCGACGTCGTAGACAAGCGGTGGTCTGAGCGGGCCGGTCGACTTTCTGTCTGACCGATTCGGAATGGGAGTCACATCGTGCCATCAGAGTTTTGGACGTTTCGATCATTCCCTAATCAGAGTTTCAAGCTGCAGGACAGCATTTCCCTGCCGCCAGCCGACTGACGTCAACGAAGCCCGCTGTGAAGGCGCGAGTCGTGACGGTCCAGAACCCTGCTGTCAGCTGATGGACGACCAGGGACTTTAACGTCACGATTCATCTATTTGTGGTTTTTGACTGGGTTTTGCTCGTCGCTGGCCGCAGTAATCTTTTGAGAACCCCCCCCCCCCTAACTGCGAACTTGTTGTTTGCTATCGGTCCAGGCTCCGAATTTTCTCGTTCGGTTCTTCGCCCTTCCTACTCCCGCCCACTTGCCGATTTGAGGCCCCAGAAATTGGGGGCCCTAGGAGTTGGACACACGGCCACTGTCGGCCTCTAGTGGAGTGAAGGAGATGGGAGGGGGAAAAGTAGGGTCCAGACCTCAGTGTGCATGCCCGAGTCCCCTGCGGCTGGGATGCAACGCCCACTGAGAAACGACGCTCCCATTGTTCGACTGGAGCGGCAGGCTAGGGCTGCAGATTGCAACACGCACCATGTGGCACCACCCGCGACTTGGCTTTCTTTTCTCCCCTACCTCAGGTCGTGGGTGGGTGCCCTCGCTCTCTTGTCCTTACGTGTACCTCTTCAGCCGGGCTGGAGTACCGAAGATGTTACCTAACGTGAGCGTGGGTGTAGGTGACGTCACCAAGCTCGGCCGAGTTTTCGTGCATATTGCTTACTGAGAATGTTCACATGGGCCAGACGAACATGCGCGTCCATGGACAAGGGCGCGCGGCAGATTCGTCGGATCGGGAGATCGGAAGGGCAACGGGGGCGCGAAAGGGCGATGTCCGAGAGATCTGCAGAATGGGATTCGGTGTTTGCGACAGGGCGGCGGCCGATCGAACAGCGAGCGCAGTGCCAGCCCACTCAGGCCGGAACAGCACAGCGTGGACTGGACGAGACAGGGTAGGTGGGATAGGTAGGTAAGGTAGGTAAGGTAGGTAAGGTAGGTAAGGTAGGTAAGGTAGGTAAGGTAGGTAAGGTAGGTAAGGTAGGTAAGGTAGGTAAGGTAGGTAAGGTTCCTAGGTTGGCCGGCAGCGTAACACAGCAGCACACCGAAGCACAGCAAACCGAAAGTGCACTGTGAAAATGTCGCTTTACAGGGGAGGGGGATCCACAGCAAATGGGAAGGCAGAGAAAACACAAGTCGGCAAGGCCGGGCGGTGCCGAGGCAGTGGACAGCACGCATCGTGCCCCGCCCGGACCCCTCATATCGGCCAATGAATGGTCGAGAAGAGATCTGCCTTGGGTAGCGGCCGCGTGCGGCAGTCGCAGTGCAGGCGTGCGGAATGCACAATGGACCCCACTCTTCGTTTTGCCTGGGAACAGGAAGCATTCCTTTCGTCGTCCGTTTCCTGCCGTTGCCGTGTTTCCCGGGGGCATCGAGAAGGCTAGCCGGGCTCGGGCCACGAAGGGACTCGGAGAGAGGGAGAGAAGAGATTTTTAGATTGTACCCCTGCGGCGTTGGGCTGTTTTCGTACTGAGTGGCCCTGATTTGCGTCCGCATGGAACGATATGGGCCCTTGTTCACACAGATTTGGGTGATGACCAAGACACTGGGCCGAAGGAACAGTTCCATTCGGCATCATGTTAAGAAGGCCGCGCCCAAGGGGATCCATGGGGAAGGACGAGAAGCGGATTTAGGGATCATGCTTACTTAGCTCCTTTGCTATCTCCATCAGCTTGCCTTTCTAATTCATACGGCATTCTGGTCATCCCATTGGAATGAAAGAGAAAAAACGCCTTGTTACTCATCCACGTTAAATCGTCGCGAAAAAGTCGGCATCGTGCATCGTGCAGAGGCAGGTGCAGTCGCGCATCGCCGGGGCCCCTGACGTAATTGGGCGCTCAACACATCTAGCACCAGAGAAGCTAGAAGCTAGAAGCTAGAAGCTAGAAGCTAGCTCCGAGGCCTGCCCTCACGACTCGTATGAGCTCGATACCACCACACCCGCTACCCTCTTTCTCTGCTCTACCCTGCCTTGCCTCGTTCGCCTGGCTGGGATCGAAACCTAATAACCCTTCCATCGCCCCATCGACCATTGCCGATTCTCTGGCCCCTCCTCCCCTCTTCTCTTACTACCACATCGAGTGTCTTCGTCGCGAGATCATACCCACGCCAACGATTCCCATTGACCTCCCTAGCACTGCCGAGCCTGACTGGCTTCACGTTCTTCAAACCCCCCCGAACACTCCCTCTCCCTTTCGCCCCACGAGCTACACCCAACATGGATGAGGTAGATCGCGAGCTCAGCAACGCCGCTCGGGCTGCGTCGCCGGGCCGCTACCAGTCTCGCGGTAGCCACGAGATTGAGCGCGTCCTTTCCGCTTCTACTACTTCGAGCACATCCACTTCTTCCTCCCGAGAGCCCTACCGCCGCAACACGGGCATCAGCCGCGTGTCAACTCAGAATGACCTCGAGCGCCATCCCACGGCGCTCAGCCGCATCGCCACCCAGCGCAGCCAACACAGCAACACTGTCGGCCGAAGCATCAAGAGCAGAGAATCGAGGAAACCTCTTCCCAACTTTGGCGCCGGAAAGCCCTATCCGCCTCACCTGCCCGACCAGGAGGAGTATGTCGTCGAGTTTGACGGGCCCAGCGACCCGCTGCATGCCCAGAACTGGCCCATGAAGAAGAAGTGAGTCTCAGATGCTTCTTTGTCTTAGATCTGGTTGGGCGCAACATTTTTTGGGGGGGTCTCGTCGCTGACACACGTTTCCAGGATGATCACAGCCGTCATGCTGGCTTACACGACCTTGACCTCCGCCTTCGGCTCGAGTATCTTTTCCGCCGCCACCGCGCCCATCAGCGTCCAGTACAACGTCTCCAACGAGGTTGGCATCTTGGGAGTCTCCTTCTACGTTCTCGGCTTTGCGACAGGTCCCACGCTCTGGGCGCCCCTCTCTGAGCTGAAGGGTCGTCGTCTGCCGCTCGTCCTCTCCATGTTCGGCTTTTCTCTCTTCTCCATCGCTGCAGCTACAGGCAAGGATATCCAGACGATTCTCATCTGCCGTTTCTTCAGCGGTTTCTTCGGCGCCTGCCCTCTGGCCGTCGTCGCCGCCGTCTTCTCCGACATGTTTGACAACCGTACCCGTGGCGTCGCCGTCACAGTCTTCTCCATGGCCGTCTTCACCGGCCCTCTCCTCGCCCCCTTCGTCGGCGGCTTTATTGTGGAGTCGTATCTCGGCTGGCGCTGGACCCAATATCTCATCTCCATCATGGGCTTCTTCGCCTTCTTCCTCGATCTGTTCTTTCTCGAGGAAACGTATCCGCCCGTCATCCTCGTGAGCAAGGCCTCCGAGTTGCGCCGTCGCACCCGGAACTGGGGCATCCACGCCAAGCAGGAGGAAATTGAGGTCGACCTCCGGGAGCTTATCACCAAGAACTTCACGCGTCCCATGCGCCTGCTGTTCTTCGAGCCCATTGTCACCCTCTTGTCCATCTACATGGCTTTCATCTACGGTATTCTGTACCTCTTCCTGACCGCCTACCCCTTTGTGTTCCGCGGCGTTCACGGCTTTAACGCAGGCGAGTCCGGCCTCGCCTTCTTCGGCATGGTCACTGGTCAGCTCATTGCCGGTACCGTCGTGCTCCTCCAGCAGCCCTGGTACCTGCGCAAGCTCAAGGCCAACAATGGCGTGCCCGTGCCCGAGTGGCGCCTGCCGTCCGTCATTGTCGGTGGCGTCTTCTTCGCCGCCGGCATCTTCTGGTTCGGCTGGTCCGGCTACCGTCGCGACATCCACTGGATCGTGCCAGCCCTCAGCGGTCTCTTTACGGGTTTCGGTCTCATGTCGATCTTCCTGCAGTCGCTCAACTACCTCGTTGACTCGTACCTCATGTTCGCCGCGTCGGCCATTGCCGGCAACACCTTCCTCCGATCGCTCTGCGGCGCCGGCTTTCCCCTGTTCGCGACGCAGATGTTCGAGGGCATGGGCATAGAGTGGGCCTCGACGCTGCTGGGCTGCATCGCCGTCGTGCTCGCTCCCATTCCCCTCATCTTCTGGCTCTACGGCCACAAGATCCGCGCCAAGAGCGCCTACGCACCCACCTTCCAGGCCCAGGCTGAGGAGCCGGTCGAGCCCGAAGACTTGCCAGGTGCCGTGCCGACGCAGTCCCAGACGGCTGTCAATGGAACCAACGGCGTCAATGGAGGCCACGAGGAAGAGAAGCAGGATGATCTCGCGGCGAGGGCGAACGCGCCCGCGACGAATGGCGACAGGAGCAATGCTGTGTAATGGGTTCCCAAGGAGGATAGGTTTGGAAAGAGAAGGCAGACTATTAGTCATAATGACAGGAAGAACCACAAAACGGTCGCCTGCTATTCTCTCGGCAAAACGGGTGGTTGCAAGCGTTTGGCTTTCCGTACGGATTTATTCTACTATCAATAATAAGCACGTATGCTCGAGATGTTGCGTGTCTGGTGGCTCACGTGTTGTTGTAACAGAAGAGATGTACGACGCAGGCATCGGTAACCAGTCAATTTGTGTCATCATGTACAAAGTACCTATGTATTACAGAAAATGTACCGCAGACATGTCCCTCCCCTGATTTTTCGTCATGATATATATGTATACATATATCTTTGTATGCGTATGTGTGTATATATGTATGGTCCCAGGCGCCGGCGCCCATTGCGTTTCTTTCTACTCCGTCTTCTGCGGACCCTCCTCGCGGCGCCCGATGAACGAGTCCATGGCGCGGTCGAGCCCCGCCAGCCGGCGCACGAGGACCTGCAGGCCGGCGGGCAGGACGGCGTACCAGTCGACCCAGCGGGCGTAGAGCGGCAGGGCGACGTGGGCGCTGCGGCCGGCGTCGATGGCGGCGACAATCTCCTTGCAGACGTCGACGGGCTCGACGACGGGGGCGAGGAAGGCGTTGGGGGTGCGGACGCCGTGGAAGAGGGGCGTCGACAGCTGGCCGGGCTCGACGAGGACGGTGCGGACGTTGGGGTGGGAGCGGCGCAGCTCGGCGGTCAGGGAGGCGTGGAGGGCGGAGAGGCCGGCCTTGGCGGCGGCGTAGTCGGCGAGGCCGGCGGCGCCGAGGCGGCCGAGGACGGAGGAGACGGTGACGATGGTGGCGCCGTCGGGGGCGCGCAGCAGGCAGGGCAGGAAGGTCTTGAGGGTGTAGATGGGGGCCAGCAGGTTGACGGCGAGGCTGCGGTCGAGGGCGTCGAGGGACTGGTCGACAAAGGGGCGGCCCGTGACGACGGCGGCGTTGTTGACGAGCACGGTGGGCGGGCCGAGGTCGCGCTCGATCTGGGCGGAGGCGGCGGCGAGCTGGGCCTTGTCGGACACGTCGCAGGGGTAGTGGGTGACGCCGCGGGCGGCGCCGTTCTCCATGGGCCGCGGGTCGAGCACGGCGACGGTGGCGCCGCGCATGCCGTAGACCTCGGCGAGGAGGAGGCCCAGGCCCGAGGCGCCGCCCGTGATGACGATGACCTCGTCGGCGAGGTCGACGTGGCGCGGCAGGCCGTGGGCGACGCGCGTGTTGATGGCGGACAGGGTCCAGACGAGGGTGATGAGGCTCGCCCAGGCGATGGACACGAGCATGGGCGGCGCGGACCAGTCCATCATCTGGGCGCGGAAGCAGAGCGGGATGACCCAGGAGATGAAGGGGTGGAAGAAGGTCGTCTTGAGGACCTTGAGGATGAGGTCGATCGAGAGGGGATCGAACCAGGAGTCATTATGGGGCATAGAGCGATCCATGGCTGCTGTCGTGGTGTCGCTGTCGTGGTGTCGCCGTCGTGGTGTCGCCGTCGTGGTGTCGCCGTCGTGGTGTCGCCGTCGTGGTATCGCTGTCGTGCTGGTATCACTGTCGACGGGTTCGTGATGGAGAACGGTGAGGTTGGAGGAGGGGCAGTCGGATGAGGTGGCTTGGGCGTCGTGCCTGGTCGTCGTGTATCGATGACGATGGAAAAACCGATGAGGTGAGGCTGCCCGGCAGCAGAGGAAAGCGAGTGACAGGTGTCAATGGCGGCAGGCAATTAGCATTAGGGGAGGGGAGGAGGTTTGCGTCCAGCGTTGAAGGAGGGAAGTTGAGATGAAAGACACGGCGCTCCCGACATGTGATGGAGATGTTGGAGGGGCCACAGCTCCCACCAGCTCTCGCCTTGGTGACAAAGGTATAGCCTTAGGTAAGGTGCCTACCTAGTAGGTCAGGTTCCTAGGTCGCTACCCGCTGAGCAACAGGGACCAGGGCGGGCTGGGGCCTTGGCTCAGGCATCTTGGCTCAGAAGCACCAGGGGCTCAGGGCGGTGAAACGCGGTCCCTGCACAAAGGGGTCAGGGGCCGGCCCCTGTTTGAACCCCTGCCCCGCTCACTGGAGGGATGCTGTGTAGGTACCTACCTACCTACTTGTGCCTAGGGTAGGTACTGACTATTCATCCTGATGTAAGTTTGATGGTCGCAGCCGGACAAATCATATGGTGCAGTGTTCTTTTCCCTTACTTCGACCTGCGCATCGGCCATAGCACACTGTAGCGACTCGCCCACTCGTAAGGGGAAGATGCATCGTGATCATGGTCGAGGCTCCGTCTCCTGGGCCGAAGCACCCGAGCAGTAACCAAGTACATGTACATGGTACGGCAAGAGAAACCCGCGCCTCATAGACGGCGCCACTGGACATGCCATTTCCGCAGGACCATCATTGCTCTGAGCAGGACGCAATTCAAGGGGAAACCCTTCTACCTGACCACATCTATAGAGCGCGACCTAATCAATCCTCGGCCAAAAACAAAAAGTCATCCAGCCAGAGACTCGTCCAACCACTCATAAGACAGAGAAGCATCCGTCCGCCCCGGGTCCACCCCGGCCGCTCGGAGTGCCCAACCCACACTACCCCGCATCGACAACGGACATGCACGGCAGTTGAGACACAAGCACTGATCCATGGCATCCGCGGAGCGCCGGGACAGTATCTTGGGCAGCAGCCCGAGGTCCTGCAAGACGAGAGACCGCTCGTAAAGTAACCTCAACTCATGAGCAGGCAACATTTCAATGCTGCGATGCCACATACCAAGTAAGACAAGCTGCTAAGCCACACCAGCCAGTCGCACGCTCCGATATGGTTTTATCAAGGGAGGGAACTTGGGGAAACTTTCATCGACATGAAAACTGCCGAATGCCGTCACATTACCGAGCTCCAGTCAACACTTTGTTTCGGCAAATAAACCACTTGATGGCAGCAACCCACCATGACAAGAGATGAAGATACATGGTCACGCCGGCCGAGGGGATAGTTACCCCACAGATCCATACTTTGGACTGATCATGCCCCAGCACTCCGGGGGAGCCAGCATCCCCGCGTCGCTTGCTGCACCTGGATCATGTGCCGCCATACTCAACCCACGCCTCCACTCTCTGGTCCCTTGCACCTTATTACACGAGGCGCAACCCCAGGATGAAGACTTACCAGCAAGGCCAGCATGAGCCCGTGCTGAGCGAGAATAGCCTTGACTCCGAGGTTATTCATTCAAGTGTCAGGGGGTTTTTTGCTCGGGTAGAATAACGGTTACACGGACAAGGCTCCGTCAACAGCCGCTCTGGCGTTGTATTAGAAGCCAGATCCTCCTCCTTTCTCCATCTTGAAAACATGGATCTCTTAATATACACACATAATCCAAAGCACTCCCACACCTTCCGCGCCCATGACCTCCAGGGCTGCCTTACTGAACCCTCAAGCTCAATTGTGAACCCTCCGGCGGTAGCTCCAGCACCTTTTTACATCCGTCAACGCCAACATGACCTCCTACAGAGAGCCAGGTCTGCACATTTTGGGTCCTGAATGGCTGGAGGTGCGTCTCGTCCAAAGCTCACTTTATTGAAATACATTCGCCTACTTGGTCTGATGTGCTGATCGGCTCAGATTGCCGATCATGTCACGCTCTCGTTTGGAAAAGGTACACCCGAGGAGCTACGAAACCAAGTGAAGTTGCCTTTTGAGTTGCCTTCACCCACCGGAATGACTATCACCGACAAACCGGTGCCCGGATATGATGGTGGTACAAACCAGGTTCGCATCTACAAGCCCGAGGAACCCTCGACCAATGGCGCCGTCCTGATATAGTGAGTCTTGTCACATTCAGGCCTCGAGAGTGTCATTTTGCTTACATGGGGTGTGCGCCCTACCAGCGTTCATGGCGGCGGTTGGACTGTTGGAAACCTGGACACGGAGGACGCGTTCTGCCGCACCGTATGCAGAGGCAACCGGATTGTCGTTGTGAGCATAGACTACAGGAAGTACGACGACAACGCAAAATGCTGCATGCGTGTGGTGAGGGACGACATGGTCGCTGACAGAACAATCTTAGGGCTCCAGAGCATCCTTTCCCCATCGGAATAGAGGACGTCTGGGCCGGAGTTCTCTGGGTAGGAAATACCCATCTTGTGTGCCAGCCTGGTCGCAATTGACACCTCGCAGGTTCAGAACAACCTAGATTTCCTCGGAGGAAAGCCAGACAACCTCATCATGGGAGGCCTGAGTGCCGGGGGCAACATTGTTAGTCAACATGCAGCCCCAATTCCGGTGGAAAGACGCAAAAGAGGCTGATGCATCCCTAACCCCCGCGCCAGACAGCAGCACTCGTTCAACGTGCCAAGGCCACAGGTCTCGTCTCCATCCGTGGGCACATCCTGCGCGAACCTCTCGTGGTCCACCCGGCGGCCCAGCCCGCGGGCGTCGACTTCTCGAGCTACCTCGACTCCGAGGACGCCCCGATCCTTCCGACCCTCGGGGTGCACCGCTGCCTCGAGTGGTACAAGCCCGTGCCCGACGATCTGCGTATGTCGCCCCTCCTGGCCGAGGACTTCTCAGGTCTGCCGCCGGCATACGTGCAGATTGCCGGGGTTGACCCCCTGCGGTGCGATGCGTTCGCCTACATCGACAAGCTCCAAGCAGCTGGGTATTGTTGAACCTCCCCCCCCCCCCCCCCCCCCCGCGTGCTCTTTCTGTCCTGGCTGTTCAGCGCTGACCACTTGTCTTGCCGCTCAGGGTTCCGGTGCGCGTCAGCGTGTATCCTAGATTACCGCATGCGTTCCAGATGGTGCCGCTGAAGTCGAGCCAACAGAGTGACAAGGAGCTCATCTATGCTGTGAAGTGGCTCATTGGAAGCGAACGAGACGATGACACAGGCACTAGCAGACCCGACCGTCTCTCTGGGCGGGAACCCTGGGCTGACCACCAGGACATGGTCAATAAGTGGTGTGGATGTGCCATCGCCGTCGGTTGTGGTTGTTCCGGGTGAGAACTCGAGGACGGCCAAGCTCGCAGATGGGGAAGTTTGGTAGGGCAGTCGCAGTCAGCAGCACGAGACAGACGTGATGAAGATTGATTTGTCATGTTGCCCCCGAGATCTACATGCTGAGTCCTCCCGATGTCCGAATCGGATGGTTGTGGTGATCACCAGGCTGGCGCTCCCGTCTTCGCCCCCAAGTAGGTCTTGGAAATGCCCACCGAGAAGGCGAAGCCACATGATGCGCTGGGCCCCGTACGGCTGCTGGGATACCAAGCAGCCCATGCGAAATGACAAGAACAGAGCTGGGGGGGGGGGGGCGTCCTGACAGTGGCAAAAATAGCAAATCCTGGCTCGTGGGCGCTGCCAGCTGAATCCTGCGGGACGGTGGGAAGGATCATGTTCCCAGCCTCATCTCATGCAGGTCTGCCTGCAGCTATTAGCTGTGCCTTCCCCGCCGATTTTCAGAATGGTTCCCACGAGATGGCTCATTTGCAGTGAAGTCTCTCTGAGCATGCTCGGTAATCATGTTTCGCTCGTCGAGCATGTTTCGGTCCCGACCTCAACACGATGTCAAAAGGATCGTGGTATGTGTCGACGGCACGTGGTACAACGCTGATGGCAAAGAAGGTAACGGTCGTCACCTGAAAAGTACCAGCGAGTGAAAGCACCGAATCTGATCATGCGAAAATGTAGGAAAGGGGACAGGAAACCTGAGCAACACTTTCAGGATCTTTGCGTCTGTCAAACAAGGTACTTTCGAGCAGGGCGGCAAAACAATCAAACAGGTACCGATGACGTTTGAAACCGTCTTTTACCCATATCTCTTTCTCACACGTTTGTAGGTAGCCAAGTACTTCAACGGCATAGGGACCAAGACCAGCAGTTATGACAAGTACAACGATGCCATTACGGGGGACGGCTGCAAGGAGCTCATCCGCGATGTCTACCAGGTTTGTGCCAGCCTTCCGCTCGGGCGCCAGCTTTTGCCGGCATACTGACATGGTATCCTCCAGTACTGCTGTGCAGAGGTGACGAGTCCAGATGACGAGCTTTGGCTGTATGGCTTCAGCAGAGGCGCCTGTAAGATGCCTCTCCATCCTAGTGACGCTTTCTGGCTTGGTGTCGCTGACTGAAATGCAAGACGTGGTGCGCGCTGTGTCGGCTCTCTTCCGAGACCTAGCCACGTTGCACAAGCAGACGACAGGACAGTTCAACCAGGACTATCGAGCTGCATTAGGGTTCCTGAACGCGAAGCAAAAGAGACAAATGTCGAACAAGCAGGGGGAGGTATGGCTATGATTGTCCCTTTCGCCAAGACGGTAGTGCTGACAGAGCGTCTTTCTGCATCGCAGCTGTACAACTTTTTGTCAGTGAACAGACCTATATGTGCGATCACTGCCAGCGTAGACTGACTACTGGTGTTCACAGCTTGGAAAAGACGCGAGAGGGTCCTGCCATTCAGTTCCTCGGCCTCTTCGACACGGTGAAAAAGGCTCAAGGAGATGTGGACTTCGACCTCTCCTACTCGCGGTCCATCCGTCGCGTTCGCCACGCACTAGCGCTGAATGAAGAACGAAATACGCACCAACCTGAGCTGTACAAGACCGAATCAACACCGGGCTGGGACGCCGAGTCTCTCATCCAGGCATGGTTCGTTGGTTGGCACGTTGATATCGGTGGGGGAGCCAGGGATGACGGCCTGTCGCTGTATCCCCTGCAGTGGATGCTTCTCGAGAGCCAGAAGTTTGGCCTCGTCCTGGAGTACAAGCCGCCAAAGTACATTGCCGACAAGATTCCGGTCGAGCACCCGCCCTCTCTGGTGCTGCCGAGTATTGTGAGCGAGAGCGGTTCGGACCAGCCGTTTCCGAAGACGTGCCTGTTTTCCGGAGGACCCGTCCCCAACGAGACGAATAAAGAGACTGATCAAGAGGTTCGTCAGTGGGACTTTTGCCTAGCAAGCGGTATCACAGTCAACATGTTTGATTTGCGAGCCTCCCACCGCCATGGCAACCTTCAGAAAAGACAGGGGAAGAAGCTGAAAAAGAAGGGGCATGTGGAAAAGGCTTCTCACGAAGTAAGGCTGAATCCACCGGACAAATTATTCACGGGCTACCAGCGGCGCCCGCGCTCAGTTTTCGACGCGCGGGGTGTGGCGGGTTACAACGAACATGGTACGCTCCCAACGGCCCTCGTCGTCTTCATGGAAAAAGTCATGTTAATGGCGGGTAAATGCAGATCCGTATGGCACCATCATACATCCGTCAGTCTACTTTCTGAAGGACACATATCCTAGCTTGGGCATCAAAGACGCTCTGCAGAAGATGGAAGACAGACTGGAAGACTTTAGCAGCCAATTCCAGTCGCCCGAGCACAGCAATTTCTTTCCCTGGTTGCTGGAGCGTACGCTGAAGACTCGATATGAGCAAGTGCGCATCCTCATCTGCGGTCGATCCGGGGTGGGCAAGTCGACGTTGCTGAACCGCATATTCGGCATGAAAATGGTAAGCATGCAGCCGGCTTGGTCCGAAGCATAGGAGTTGACCCGTAATGTTACCAGACTGTAGAAAATGAGGACACGCGGGGAATTCATGACATGGAGCAAGGGTTTGAGTCAGATCAATATCCCGGTATTATCATTCACGATTCGGAAGGCTTCGAGGCGGGGGACATCAAACGCGTTCAGGCTTTTGAGATGTTCCTGAAGAAACGGGGTTCTTCTGCCCCAGAGAAGGATCAGCTGCATGCCGTCTGGTAAGTTCATGCCCCTAGGGTCGCAGGAATGTCGTGGAGGTTGATGGCAACAAACTGAGCGATGCACTGACTCTTTGACTGAAAGGATTTGCAACGATATGGACACAAGCCGGCCCATCGAAGCCGCATTTGAACTCGTTCTTGGAATCATTGCCAAGTATGCCCCATCTCTGCCAGTCGTCCTCGTCGGTACCAAGAAGGATAAGTTCCTCAGGCAAGAGACCGAACTGAGCAAGGAAGAAATCCGAGCATTGGAAACAGGGCGAGCCCCTGAGCCACAACGCGAGCTGGACATCGCTCGTGATCTGCAGAAACGACAAAGTTGGCAGAAGAGGCTGGCGATAGATTGTGCCGACGCCAACGACAAACTGGACATCAAGGTGACTTTCGTCTCGAGAGGTAAGGATACGAGACCCGAGCATGCAGCTGCTTGCTCCCCTCTCCGAAGGAAATTACTGGGCAGTCAATAGAGTGCTGACAAGCTGTCACAGACAACCGAGAGTCCATCATGGCTCTGATGCACTTGACCCTCGAGCCACTCAACTCTGAGAGCCTTCGTTCAGGTATGGTAGCAGCCCAAGTAGTCGATCTAGATCTCAAGATTGCGCTGGCAGTCGAAGAGACTGTTCGTTTGCTCCGCACAGCAGTCACGGCCTCTAACTTGGGGGCTCTGCTTGTGGTTGTGAACAGGATCTCGGCGCCCACGTATTCGCGGCTTCTTTGCAACGCTATCGTCCGATCCTTTGGCTTGACACGCACGACCACCAGCGGACTCACTCGCGAGGAGGAGGTCGACAATATCATGAGCACGGTTGTGTGGAGGAACCTCTCCTCCTTCATGGCACGGTCATTCTTCGTAGCCATCGGAGACGTGTCGCTCTTAGTTGCGGCACCGTTATTCGAGGCGCCGGTGACAGCGCGGATGGTCGTCAAATGTGCATGCGATCTCATCATCATCATGGACCGGGCCTTCCACACTGGCGGAAAGTTTGTCACGCGGCAGCAGATCCGACAGGCCTCGCGGGAGTACGTACAACCTCTTGCAGAAAGCGAGTTGCGCGGCCTGCGCGACCGGACAGGCGTCAAGTCGGGCTCTTCGAGAAGACGGTTGGTCCATAAGCGCGTCAACGCGCTGATACCGGTGATTTCGGCATTAGCGGTGAAGATATACAGGAAGCGTCAGATTGAAAGCCTGCAACGAGGCATTCGAGAGATCATTGAGGATTATCGAATCCAGTCGGCAACAGACCACTATCTGGAAAGCGATGAATCTGTTGCTTCTAGCGACACATTGTCTGTGGGAACTGGCTCACTGGACGAGACGCTGGACGTTGCTTCGGAGGATGATGAGGATTTGAAGGCGTTTTCGGATATGAGCATCAAGGGGCAAGGGGCGTGAAGCCGTCTCGTGGTTGTTGCATTGAGGCAACGAAGAAGCTGTAGATAGGAGCCATAAGCCATGCATCTTCACCCAGCGATGAGAGCGAAGCATCGAGTCGACTCGGGACACGTGACCAGGCATCGAGATAGTGGGGTCCTTCCCTGGGCTCGAAATCATCGCGGCGCACGCCCGGCGCGCTAGCCTGCTGGAGCCAAAAGTAAACAACGTAGCAGCCTCTCCCGCTTGTGCCTGGACCTGGACCCTGTACCTGTCACCCACATCGCGACTCCCAGCACGTTCCACACCACCACTATCTCAACACTGAGGATTGCATCACGCACCCATTCTTGAGCATTGCACATTACACGCGCTGCTGCATCATTCTCGTCATTAAGATCACTCAACAGACAGCTACACAGTCAAACACACTCCCATTTTGCACCAGAACCACCGAAAACAATACACGGCATCGCGCCTGCCTCACCGCATGGTCGTCACCAAAATGGCCACGCCACGCGCCGTGAGCAATGACGAGTTGCTCTCGTCGCCCGACCCCCTCAACGCCTCGCGCGACGAATCCTTCCTCCCTTCTTCTCGTCGCGTCACACGAAGCGTATCACAAGTCTCCCACCGCTACATGTCCCTCGGAGCGAGCAACTCCCCTCGCAAGCAGACCATCGCCGTCGACATTGGCAGCGCCAAGACCCCGCAACGCCTCTTCGTGACCCTCGAAACCGAGAACGACGACCAGAACCGCATAGCACGCACCCTCTTCCCGTCGTCGACACCCGCGAGGAGGACGCGTAGGAAGTCCTCCGCTGCCACCACCAAATCTGTGCCACTGCGCGACGAAGATGCGCCTGGCGCCATCACGCCGAAACGAAGGGGCCGGGGCAAGAGGAACTCGACCCCGATGAAGCAGACACCTGGCCGAAGCAAGAGAGCGAAAACGACAGAGACGGACGACTCCGAATCCGACGCAACCTCGCGACCGGCCCCGGCCTCAGCGGCCGGCAGGAAGAAGACCTCTGCAACCCCCAAGAAGCGCGCTGCTACACCGAAAAAGACCGCAACCTCAAAGAAAAAGACACCACAGCGACGTAGCGCGAGAATTTTGGACCTGGAGGAGGAGAGCATGTCCGATGCCACCGTTCTGTCGGAGCTGTCAAACATAACAACTAGACAGTCCAAGAAGCGTAAGGCGCAGAGTGCGCCTGAGGACGATACATCATCTTCAAAACAAACCGCAAAGCGGGCCACGGGCAAGGCGCGCCGCATGGCACTGATTCCTGAAGAGATCGAGAGAATCGCCGAACCCGTTTTAGACTCGGTTGAGAGTATTCATGTCGAGGAAAATACCAGGACCGAACCCATCGCCGAGGAGCCTGCCACAGAACCTGCAGCCTCACTCGTCTTTGAACCACAGACATCGGAAGACCCGTTGACTAGCGACGCTATCGTGGACAAGACCGCAACACAAGACATTACTGCCGGAGCACCCACTCAGGAAGTCTCCACAGAGTCTTGGATTAGTGAACGCCGCTCATCAACACCCGTAGCAGACAATGGATGGGACGCTCAGCATTCCGTTCAGCAGGAAGAGCTGGAAGAGCTGGAGAGCAAGCCAGAAACTGAGAGCATTGATCAGAACGATGCGACGGTTGGTGTTGCCTCCAGTCAAGAACCCGTACCGCAAGACCAGTCTATGATGCAAGGCGAATCGGGCATCCAGAACGAGCTTGAAGACGAGCAGCATGCGCAGCTCGAAGCTTCGAAATCACAACATGAGCAACGGGAAGAAGAGAAAGAAGCTGCCCCGGAGCCCGACATGTGGCTTGCCATGTCCGATGCCGCTGGTGGGCCCCTCTCAAATTTTAGCGATGATGCGCATTCTGACGACGGTCCCGATGACCACTCCGACACCAACGATGACGCTCCTGCAGAGACTGTCGCTGATCAATTCTCCGACGACGAGGAAGCTGCAGCGCGACCTGCACTTGACGACACGGTCGCGCAGGGAGAAGACTTCAGCATGATATTCGCTGCTTCCATCCCCTCCTTACGAGGCAGTCTAGGTGTTCGGCCCAATGAGACGATGGAATTCGGCGAAGAAACAAGCTTCATAATCAGCCAGACGCTTGAGTCTTTTAGAAAGTCGAGGGCTGGAGAAGAGACTGCTGCTCAAAACGAAGGAAGCCCTGATCTGAGTTATGATCACAGTCGGGTCTTTCAAGAACAGGGCAACGGCCGCGATGATGATCGTGACGAAGTCCGTCGCGATGACGTTCAGGATGTCGAATCTCACCAGGCTGATCAGGACGAGGCTCAAGGTGCTATCACCGAGATCGACAATCTCCCAGCTCTTCCGTTGTTCAGTCAGCAAGCCCCGACTACCTCCCAGGCACAGCTTGACCTCAATTCCGAATGGTCTGAGGCTCCTGGCGAGGTTCTCGAGGCTGCCGTGCTGCGTGAGCACCAACAAGGCGGCGACGAGCGGTCTCCTGTCAAACGCTACAGGCCTGCGGCTCGCATCTCGTCGCCAGAGATGTCTGCTTTATACGAAGACCCATTCCTCGATATTGCCGAGCAACAGGCGGTAGCGCAAGCACCTAGCTCCCTTGCTCGCAGGTTGTTTTCATCTTCTAGAAAGCTCCAGCCTCAAGCGGCTACATCGTCTCCAGCCGAGCCAACCCAGCGACCGCTGGCCCGTCAATCTCTTGCCCGCCAGGTTCTTTCTTCTGCGCAGAAGTCGATGGACGTTGACTCGTCGCCAGTAAGATCAGTAGCCTATGAGGATGAGTTTCCCGAGGTTCCAGACAATGTGCTTGCAGCCTTTACTCCGGCTAGGTCTCAGTATTTGTATCCCAAGAAACCCTCTGCTTCCGGATCCCCCGCCAAGTCGCCCGCCGCCAAGTCAACCTCGCTTGGCAACACCTTGGAGATGACTGGCGCCGAGTCTGCTGCTTCTCCCTCTGGCTCAGTACGCGGCCGTTCAGCTTTGTCGCCTCCCAAGCGCCACCTTTCCCCTTCATTAGCTCGATCCAGCCCCCGACGCAAGCCGGTATCCCTGAGCAGACAGTTGTTTAACTCAAAGGTGCAGGAGGCGCGGCATGCGGATATTGATCAAAACGTTGATGCCATCCCTATTGAGCTCACGGGCAAGGCGACGCCCAACGTTGATACGGACCATGACGAGTCTGCTGCCTACAACGACTCCTGGTCCGAAATACCAGAAGACGTGCTGGACGCTGCGGTGCCTGAGTGGTATCTGGCTCAACGGAAGGCTGAGGAGCGCGCCAAGAACACCCATGATCGCGAGAAGGACACTCTCGAGCATGGAGCTCACGATGTTTCACTCATGGATGAGGAAGATGACGACGAAGACGTTCAAAACGTGAGCTCATTGGAAGACCGCGTCGCGGAGGACGACAATCCGAGCGGGAACGACATGCATGAGGAGCTCTCCGAGGAAGAAGCATTTGAGGAAGATGTCCAGCACGAAGATGAGAAAGAAGATGCCCGTGACGACGCTCATATGGACCATGTTGGCGACGACAGTGCCCACGATGATCTGGCAACCGAAGGCAACACAACCCAGAAGGACATCGCTGCTGCTTCGTCTCCCAGGAGCCGTGCTGCTTCTGTTGCTAGCACGCAAGGACGTCTGCCGACCCCCGAGCTTACATCTTCGCCCCTTGACAGCACCGTGATCTCTCATCACGACCGCAACGGAACGGCCCCAGAGCCTGCTGCCGGGGACACTTTACCCGAGCTCCCTGCGGCAACTTCGAACGCGAGACCGACGCTCGATGTTCTTGTGACGGAACCCGAAGCCCAGAAAAAGTCGACACCCACGGCGCCAGAGCTCTCGTCTCAACGTACTTCTCAAGATGCCAACATGCTAGCTCCCCGCTCTGCTTCTGCTGAGCTGGGACATCGCCCGTCTCTGTCACCCATCGTCAGGGCTGGGCTTGCTCTGCAGAGCGTCACTTCCGAGGCTTCGTCGCCCATCTCCCGGCAGAACTCATTGGGCAGTCCTTTCAGGCCCGCAACGAACGCTACGCCTAGTCACGCGGCTGGCCGCTCTATTGAGCGTCCAACCTCCAACCATGTCGTTCCGAGTTCCTCGAAGCTTATCGCCACTGAGACCCCGAAGCAGCGGCCCACGACGTCGGCAGATCAGTCTGCGAGCCAGCCCGGCGCCCAGTTCACTGGTGCCAGAAAGGGATGGTTCCCGCCGCTGTCCAATATTCTTCAAGCTGGCGCCAAATTCTTTTCGCCTACAGCGGTAACCTCCGCGCGCGAGCAGGCGAGCCTCGAGTCCCCAGCGGCGAAGCCGGCAGCGCGTGACCCCTCCCAATCACTCAATAGAATGAACGATTCTTTTGCGTCGGGGCGAGAGCAAGAGGTCATCGCTTCTTCTGGTGACTCCGACTCACTCCATGTTGCTCCCCCCCATGAGGAGGAATCGAGCTGGATGGTCGACGAGCAGTCTCCTGCAGCGGCCCCTCGAGAAGAGACTGTCTTCCAGCACCAGGTTACAAGCCCGAGCCTCAGTGTTGCGTTTGGGTCCGTTGCTGGATACAGTTCGCATGCCCGTGAACCAAGCATCATAGCGCCGACCCAGGATTCACCTCCCCGTGAAACTGCCGTAGGCGAGGACGAAGACGAGGAGGACATCTGGGAGGTCGAGGCACAGCGAGATACTCCTCAGGGCTCCCGCCAACAACCCTTCGGTAAGCGGTCAAGTGTACGAGGTACTGGCTCCCTGCGTCAGAAACCATTTGGTACGAGTCCCCGCAAGAGGCACCATCCCTATGCCAAAGCCCGGCCTGTTGTGCCCAGTCCGTGGACGAAGGCCGGCAAAGAGAACGAGCCCCTGGGAGACGAAGTGACAGGCTTGACACCGGCCAAGACACAGGCCGCCGAAGCAACACGAAGTGTTCAAAAGAGCGCACAATCCAGCCGTCAAAAGAAAATGTTAAGCTTCTTCTCTTCTCCAGCTCTCCTACCAGGTATGGAAAACGCACAGGCCGCTCTCGAGCGCAAGAGGCGTGATCTTGCTGCCCAGGAAGAAGCTGCCAACCGGCCAGCCGAGAGCCCTATTCACGTACTTCAGACGAGCAACACCATGTTTCCGACTGTCCCGTTCAAGAGCGCAAATCCTTTCACCAATGCCAGAGCACCAGCGCCTAGCTCGCTGAGGAAGTCTGTTCTGGCGCCCAGCACTCCAGACCGATCGCAGGTCCAGTCCCGCGGCAAGTCAACGCAGAAGAGCCTTGGCGTGTCCAAGCTGTCGTTCGCGCCGACACAGTCCGCGACACCTGTCCGGATGCACCTTTCCCACGCCGACATAGAGAAGTGGCAGGAAGATTCTGCTCTGGAAGAGTCATCTTCTTCTCCCGATCATCGACTGAGGTTTCTTCGCACTCTGCCGCCGAAGAACGCTTCGCCCAGCAAGTCTGCGATGCGATCGCCTCTGAAGGCCCGCACTCCCGGCCCTGTGGTAGAATGGGACAGCGGCGTCGAGTCGCCGATGACTCAGGCGCAGAAACGGTTTGAGAGGGAGCTTGAGCAGGCTGCTGTAGATGACTTTGCTCGTCGCCAATGGGAGGCTCAGCACAGTGGCACAAGGAAGAGTGTGAGCAGACAGCGCACAGCCAGCGAGGTTGCTACCCACGACGACGAAGTCAGCAACGAGGACGTAAGTGAAGAAGACACTCATCACGAGCTTGTCGGTGACGATGACAATAATGTTGAAATGATCGACGCCCCAAGCGTCGAGACTGAGGAGGAACTCTCATCGAGCCCTCCTCGCACGCAGCTGGCATCCCACCAGCCCAGAGAATTCTCACAGCAGCGGGGACTCTCGATCGAGCTCGAGCTCCAGCTCCAACGCGAGCGCATGGAGCAATACGCGATGGAGCGACAGGAGGCACTGCGACGTCAGAAGGAGGAGATTGAGCTTGCAAATCAGCAGAGGCTCGAAGAAGAGAAGAGAGCCAAAGAGCTGACAGAGATTGAGCGAGAGCGCTACCGCAAACAGGCCGTGGCAGAGTGGGATCAACCCCTCTCCAGGACCGTCTGGGGCGACACTCACTACCGCTACATGCACCGCCTCATCAAAATGCGGCGCAAGGGCCCGTTCAACTATGTCTTCCCGGAGGACTTTGAGCGTCGCACGGGATGGCTCATGGGCCAGACCGTTCTCGCACACGACGAGACGCAGCAGACGCTTGTGCTGAACGCTTGGCACCTCAACGTCATTGACGTGTTCATGAGCGAGGTCAAGGGGGTCTGGGATGAACTCGAGCTGGCCATCAGGCTCTTCTCCATCGTCGTCATGGAGCGACTGCGCGAGGAGTGGCACCTTCCCCTCGTTGAGATCCGGAAGGCCATGGTGGCCCAGCGCGCAGCGTTGGTGGCGCAGGCCGAGGCTGCTGCCAACGCACAGGAGGTTGCGGAGGATGATTACGAGGACGACGACGAGTACTCGGGAGTTTAAGGGTGCGCGCATGACAGACGAGGGGAGGCACAGCTGCTACGTGAGTGGCTTTTCGCCAGTATCGGTGTTTTGGTTTTGGAGTCTTTGTATTGCATTCTATGGCGGCATAGCGTTGCATTTTGTCTTTTCACTTCCACGAGGAGAACGAGGTCATGTTTGGACGACGAAGGCCTTTGGGGGCTTTTTCTTGTTTTGGGTTTCTCGAAGGCGTTTAGGAAAAGGGGACGACGGTTGGGAATCGCCTTACAGCGCCGATTGGCATCACTACGACCTTTGAGAGCACTTGGCGTTGAGCTGTCATGAAGTTCTAGCATGTCCGAACACAGAAGCCTTTCGCTCTCGAGAGCAGGGGACGAGGGTCTGCGCAATCAGGAATGGACTTGGGTGTCAGGGGCGTTTTGGTACCCGCCGTAGGGGGTTTGGTGTTGGAGATACCCGTGTCAGGGAGTGTCGAGGTACCATAGGATTCACTGAATGAATGAATGAGCGAGTACATAGCGATCCCATCCAGGTGGTTCGATGTCTTATTGTGCCATGAAGAACTGGTCATGATGCTGCTCACGTGGAGGCGCTGGGCGGTACTAGAATTAGAGGAATGTACGAGCCGCGAATTTCACATTCACACACATGATCCAGACCCACGATGACGACTCACTTCAGGCGGGCACGCAGCAGACGACAGGCGATGGACATGGCATCGAATGATTCGCGTCCGGCGTCTTCACCAGCGGTATCTATGATGTTGTTACACTACAGCTCGCCGCCCCCCCCCCCCTCTCGCCGGGCCCTCTCCCGGCCTACTCCAGCTGCGAGGCCTGGTTCGTGTAGAGCACGTCCACCACACCGCCGAGCTTCTCGATCGTCGCCAGGGCGTGGTCGTACGACTCGTCACGGTGCGTCTCATCAAAGATGATGAGGCAGCCGGCGCCCTGGTCGAGCACGCCAATGATGACCTTGTCGAGGATCATCTGGGAGAGCTTGCGCTCGACCTGCTGGGTGTCGAGGCCGACCATCTTGGCAATGTGGTCAATCTCGACGCGGGAGAAGGGCTCGATGACCTTGATGAGGTTCTGCTCGAGCATGGCGTCGTAGAGACGGCGCAGGTGGTTGCGGATGAAGGCGTCGGAGCCGAGCTCGTAGCGGTACGAGGTCAGGGCGCGCTCGTACTCCTCGAGGGAGCGGTTCGAGTGCGCGCGCGCAATGGCCTTCATGGCCTCGAGGTTCTGGCCGGCGTACTTCTGGGCCTGCTTCGAGGCCATGAGGTTGTTGACGTCGTCGGCGAGGTTGAGCATGATCTTGCAGAGCAGCATGTACTGCAGGGCGGCGGTGGCCTTGACGGGCTCGTCCTGCGTGTGGTAGCCGTCGAGGGCCTCGATGAAGTAGGAGAAGGCCGTGTTGAAGTCCTTGTCCTCGGCGTGGAGCATGCCGCTCTGCATGTCGAGGTTGGCCTGCAGCAGGGGTGGCGTGTAGACGGAGGCGGCGCTCGTTCGGGCGCTCGTCAGGGCGGCGCGGGCTTTGGGAATGTTGCCGAGGGCGTGGTAGACGCGCGACTCGAGAAGCTGGACCTCGACGAGGACAAGCTTGTCGTCGAGACGCTTGAGCTCGCGCAGCAGGCCGTTGATGAGGGTGAGGGCATCGTAGTAGGACTGCTTGGCCATGAGGAGGGTGACGAGACGGGTCTCGAGGTTCTGGCGCAGGAAGCTCCGGCGCTCGGAGGTCGCCCACTCTATACATGACTTGGTGACGGCGATCTGTGTGTCGGTGGTGTTGGGGATGGCATCGAACAGGTCAAGGAGCTGGCGGACTAGGGAGGTCACAGTGTGAGTCGCCGGGTCCATGAGGGGGTGTGGAGGGAGTCATCTCACCAAGCTTTGCCGTCTTTGCCTTGGCGAACGATGAGAGAGTCGTTCGGCTTGTCGTCACCAAATCCACGAGCGCTTGCGCATTCCTGGTACGGTCAGTCAATCACGGCTGCTCATGCGCCAGCGTGGCATCAGCCGCCATGCGGCCCTTGGTGCAGCTTACTTCTCATCCCGGTACAGCTCGCCCAAGCTTATCAACGCCGATTCGTACTCCTTGATGGCGGCATCAGACGTCGCAGATGGCGGTTTCGACAGGATCTCTTTGTAGGCCTGCTCCGCTTCGCGAGGGTTCGATTTCGCCAGCTTTTGGGCATCCTGCACCCTTGCCGAGTCGCCCTGAGCCATGGCTGAAGATGTGTCGGTGGTGCGGTATGTGTTGGGGGTGTGTGCAGCAGAGTGTATATGTGTTGATGCGGGGGGCGTTGCTGTTGTCGGAGATCGGAGGGATCGTGGAGGGTCGACCGTTTAGAGCACAGCACAGGGTTGAGGCGGTTTGGTGGTGATGCAGCTGGGCTGCCTGAAGCTCCCACCTTTCCCGTCAGTTGCTTGGGCGGCCTGTTACTAATCAGTAGTAACGAGATATCCGGATATGTGGATAATGGGGATCATGCTTTGTGGGACTTTCCAGCTTGATAGGCAAAGACAGGCTTAAGATCCTTCTTTGTGGTGCACCGTAGCCAAAGGGAGCCTGCCGTACCTCCTACAACGGGCCGTGATTGATCCAAGGCGCGCTCTGATTCGAGATTATACTCCGATAAGCCCCACACCCCGCCAAACGCTCTGGAAATTTTTGGAGATGGCCCAAGTGAACGAGGCGAGGATCCAGAAGATCTTTGGAAATCATAACTGTTTGGGTCCGTTGCACGCAACACGCAAACTCGATCTCCAGACGCAACCCTTGCTTCAACGAAGCTCCGGGACCCCTTCGATCATCGTCTCGTCGATATCAGTACCGAAACGAATTGTCACCTTGGGCTCTGGGCCACTTTCGCCATGAAGATCAAAGCTCTTAGTCGGTCGGTGTCCGAGTACAACCCGCCTGGAACAGAGGTCGTCAAGCAGCCGCGTAACCTCGATCCTGGCGCCCATCCCTTCGAGCGTGCGAGAGAGTCAGTGACCCGAAATGCAGCTCTTCTGGCCATGTCCAAAGCTAACGGCGACCAGATACACGAAAGCTCTCAATGCGGTCAAACTCGAGCGCATGCACGCGGCGCCCTTCGTGGCCGAGCTCGGCCAGGGCCACGTCGACGGTGTCTACACAATGGCAAAGGACCCCAACAGTCTGCAACGGTTTGCGTCGGCGAGTGGCGACGGCGCTGTCAAGGTGTTTGACATGACGAGCCGGGACGAGGTCTGGCAGACGAAGAGCGCACACGAGAACATTGTCAGGAGCGTCTGCTGGACCAAGGATCAGCGCCTGCTCAGCGCGGCGTCCGACAAGACCATCAAGCTGTGGGATCCCTACAACACACCGAGCGAGTCTGCGCCCATCTCGTCGTGGCTCGGCAACAGCGGCTTCACGGACCTGTCGATGCACCGGTCGCGCAACGTCTTTGCCGCGTCTTCGTCGTCGAGCTCGGTGGCCATCTATGACCTGGAACGCCACAATGCCGCGCCAGACGTGCTGGGCTGGCCCAACTCTGTCGACACAATCAATGCCGTGGCATTCAACCAGGTGGAGACGTCGGTGCTTGCGGCGTGCGGCCTCGACCGATCGATCGTCCTGTTCGACCTCAGGACCTCGATGCCTCTGACGAGGACAACGCTCAACTTTGCCTGCAACACCATCTCGTGGAACCCCATGGAGGCCTTCAACTTTGCGGTGGGCAGCGAAGATCACAACATTTACGTGAGTCGCTTGCTCCGAACACTGCTCCTTGGTGCAACAGACTGCTAACAGGGGTGGCCAGATCTTCGACATGCGCAAGTTCGACAGGGCGCTCAATGTGCTCAAGGACCACGTTGCCTCGGTCATGTCCGTCGAGTTCAGCCCCACGGGCCAGGAGCTCGTCTCGGGCTCGTACGATCGCACGATTCGCCTCTGGAACCGCGACCAAGGCCACTCGCGCGACATCTACCACACGAAGCGCATGCAGCGCGTGTTCAGCACCATGTTCACGCCCGATTCCAAGTACGTCCTCTCGGGCTCCGACGACGGCAACGTGCGTCTCTGGCGCACCAACGCTTCGGAGCGGTCGGGCGTCAAGTCGGCGCGCCACCGACAAGCCCTCGAGTACAACAATGCCCTCATCGAGCGCTTCAGCCACATGCCCGAGGTGCGCCGCATCAAGCGTCACCGGCACATCCCGACGGTCGTCAAGAAGGCGGGCGAGATCAAGGCGCAGGAGCTCAAGTCGATCAAGAGGAGGGAAGAGAACGAGAGGCGGCACACGAAGAAGCAGTTCCAGAAGAGGCGCAGCGAGCGCGAGAAGATGGTGCTGGCGCGGGAGAAGTAGGGTGTGCGACGGGGGCGGCGGCGGCACATGCTCCTTGGATTGTCTTGGGTTTCGCAGGCGTTTTGGCATGGCATTGCTGGGCGTTTTTTAATACCTTCTGCGCATGGGCGTTTTCGAGATGGCTAAATTGTATGTAGTTTTCAATCGTGGCCCCCGGTCAGGTGTGAACCTGCAGAGAGTGTCAATGGGGATGCAAACATGGTGCTATCGTGATCGATCCGGGTTCATCGGCAAGTCGTTCGAATTGCCCACGTGCCTAGAATAGGAACAGAACCCCTTCAGCAAAGATATGCGACGAATCTTGCAGCAAAAACAAGACCTCCTCGACCAATCGATCGAGTTGCTGCTGTGTGGAGGATTCGGCTGAAGCTGAAGAGGGGGGTTGACGTGGCGCAGGGGCCGAAATTCATTGGAGTGACATGCACTGCCATTGCTCGGCTACAGCCTTGCCTGGTACTCTGTTTCTCAACATGACAACAAGTCAGAATCCTCAAAACTGCTGTTGGCCCTGCTGGTTTGGCACCCGAATCACCTTGCCCTGCGGATCATCGCTCTCACCCATCTTGGCGTCGCCGTAGACAGTGAGGGGTAGGCCGAGTGGTGAGAACTCCTGGCACCTGGAAAGACTCGTTCACTCATGTACGATAGGACAGCTTTGCGCAGCCAACATGGCGTATCACACCCGCCCGGGAAAGGGCTCTGGTCCTGTGTTTCTCCGTCCGTCGCCAGAGCCAAGCGGGAGTTCGTCGAACTCTGTCTGTCCTGTATGCAAGAACTGGTCTCTTGAGCGATGGACGACACCGTCACATGGCCGACGACAGAGCCCCGGGGCGCCGATGAGAGTCGACTTTTTTCAGGTGGCCGAGTCGGCCTACGAGGAGCAGTGCCGGTTCTGCTACGTCATATACTATTCACTCCTGGCCATGGGTTGCGATGTGCAAATCCATGGCTACTCGGTCCTGTCTCTCCATGCAAAGCCGAACGCCCCCTTCTACGTTCTCTGGGATGATGCTCGGGTCGGCCGCAGCGTCGTCGAGGTGTTCCGTGAAAAGGACGCAGGCTGTCTGCTGGACATGCTTGGGTCAGCAACGCCCCTACGCGAGGATCTTCGCGATCCAGGACTCTACGACGAGATGCGACAGGTTCTCCACGAGTGCGAGGAGGAGCACCCTGCGTGTTCACAGGTCACTGGTGAGCTGCCGCGGCGGCTGCTGCATATTGGGCCCGCAGCCCGCCCCGATCTCTGCGTGACAGCCAGTTTCCCAGAAGATGCGCGATACATTGCTCTGAGCCACTGCTGGGGGCCCGACGCGCCTTTGACGACCACATGGGCAACCCTCACGCAGCGCGAAGAAGGTATCGAGTGGAAGGACCTGCCTCGAACGTTTCAGGATGCCATCACCGTCGCTCGACAACTCGACGTCGAGTACATGTGGATCGACTCTCTTTGCATAATACAAGATGACGAGTGAGCGAAACCCCCCCCTCGCAGCGTGGTCGAACACCGTGGCAAGCCCCCCCCTGTGCTGACTCGCCTCGTACCACCACAGAGACGACTGGGCCGTCGAGTCGCTGAAGATGGGCTTCATCTACGAGCGAGCCTACCTCACAGTGGCCGCAGCAACGGCAGCCGGCGACCGCCAAGGGTTCCTCGGCGGCTCGCCCGGGCGCGAGCACTTTGCGTCGCGCACCATCGACATGGACCCCTTTGGCGGGCCGTCGGGCGTGCAAGCGCGGCGCGTCTTCGACGTGCGCGCCACGACGCTCCAGGACCCCCTGCACACGCGCGCGTGGACCTTTCAGGAGCGCATCATGCCGCGGCGCATCCTGACCTTCTCCTCGGCCGTCTTCTTCGAGTGCCACACGGGCGCGCGCTGCGAGACGGGCAGCGGCATCCACGCCGACCCGTTCTACCGCGCCAACGTCGGCGTCGCCGGCGACAACTTCTTCCGCGACAAGGAGCGCCGGTTCCTCGACCTGCTGCGCCGCGAGGCCGACCCCCGCAGCCTCTACGACCTGTGGGGTGTCGGCATCATCGAGCAGGTGTCCAAACGCCGGCTGACGCACGCGCGCGACGTGCTGCCGGCCATCTCGGCGCTGGCGCGGCGCTTCCACGCCGCGCGGCCGGGCGACACGTATCTCGCCGGCATGTGGCGCCAGGACCTCGCCGGCGCCCTCACGTGGACTGCCGACCCGAACAAGCGCGGCGCCCTCACACGGAGCTCGCTCATGGTGGGGCTTCACGACGACGACGACGACGACGAGGAGGGGGAGGGCTCGCGCTGCCGCACGACGCGGGTCTACCGCGCGCCGTCGTGGAGCTGGGCCTCCATAGACGGGCCGACGTGCCTCGACGGCCTGGGCGACGTCGTGGGCAAGGGCGCCGAGAGCGACTGGAAATTCCGGGTCCTCGACGCCCACACGGACGTCAGCTCGGCGAACCCCTACGGCGAGGTGACGGGCGGGTGGCTGCGCATCCGGGGACGGCTCGCGACGGCCGTCCTGACCATCTACTCGAACAGCTTTGTCGATCCGAAGGACGGGAGACCCAGACCCGCCTCGAGGCCCGCCGTCGGTCTGAAGCTGCTGAACGTCTTGGGAGACGTCGTGCCGGCCCCGAGCCACCGCGGTATCGGCATCGACACGCCGCTGGAGTCCCGCGTTGTCCTCAACGGATCCGTCACCACGGGCGCGCGCGTGGACGGAGGCGGCGACTGGCTGGAACGAAAAGCCAACATGGACTTCACGGTGCGTATCATGATGGTGGCGAGGTTGCTCAACGGAGGGGGGCCCTTTTGCCTGATTCTGGGCAACAATGGTCTCTACGGAGACGACGCGACGTGCTTCGAACGGCTTGGTGTTGTGAATATGCACGAGGACAGCCTTGTCAGCCGAGAGGATGTGTGGCATGAAGAGGAGTTTATGATTATATGACAAGCAAACAAGCAAATGAATGGAGGAGGCGTCAAGTTTAGAGCTCACCGTGGACGGTGCGGCTCGAGTCAAGAACCTTGAGCTGTCATCTCGGGAGAGGGCGTGCCTGACACGCAATACATATATATGATGAAAACCGCCATATGGTCTTGCTTTTCGAGAGACATCTCCGTCGTTTGCGGGGGCAATGTGTCCAAGGTATAAACACGGGAGAGCAGCACGTCAGGTCAATAACAATCTTCATCATGACACCAAACACACAGGCAGCTTCATCCGGATAAAACATGTCCAGCACCCGATAGTGTAAAGGTGAATGCAACGGCTATGTATGACCCGAACCGGCAATGCTCGCGAATGCCCGGCTATCGACTATGTGTGAGAACTAATTGTAGACAACTGACAGAACGTGTGTGGAAGCAGGTTTGGTGTCCCCGCGCCACAGGAAGAAGCAGAGAGAGAAAGAGAGAGAGAGAGAAACACGAAAACGGCCAAAAAGAACACCTGACCAGGCATCATTCCCATGCATACTCTCGTACAACGTCCCGAAAGCCGTGAAAAGGGGGAAAGGGTAGGCGCCTGTCTTTTCCATACGCCGCTCATTCGTCCTCTCATGACACATTTCCGTTGACGACCGGGGCCGCTGCCTCGGCCGGCGGCGGCGAAGGCGGTGTGTCGACGGCCGCCTCGTCGCCATTGACATCCTCCAGCAGCTGCTCGTCCCCTGGCTCTTCGACGCCTTCTTCTCCTTCAAACTCTTCGTCCTCGTCAAA
This sequence comes from Verticillium nonalfalfae, assembly GCF_003724135.2. Lineage (NCBI taxonomy): Eukaryota > Fungi > Ascomycota > Sordariomycetes > Glomerellales > Plectosphaerellaceae > Verticillium > Verticillium nonalfalfae. The sequence continues at coordinate 77,932 of NW_021167263.1, read as the reverse complement.
CTCCTCGTCGCCAAAGTCGTCCATGATGAGACCGTTCTGCCGCTCCCAGACCTCCCGTCGGATGCGTTCATCCTTGGCCGTGCGCGCGCGCTCGACCTCCTCGAACCCGCCGGACTTTTTGAGCCTGCCCTCCTCGACAAAGTTGGTCAGCTCCTGCTGCAGCTTGTTCGTGTTGCGCGTGGCGAGCTCGCGCTGGCGCAGCTTCTCGGCACGCTCGATGGCCTCGAGGCGGTCCTCGTGGTTGGGCATCAGGGCGCGGACCTCGCCGAGGACGCCCTCCTTGGCGGCGTTCTGGTCGAGCGAGTTGCCGAGGCTGTTGAGGCCCTTGGAAAAGTTGCGGGCGTTGCCGGCCGACGCGCCGGTGCCGTTGTCCTTGAGCTGCTCCTTGGTGGCAGCCTCGACGAGGGCGAATGTTTCCGAGGCCTTCTCGAGATCGTCCTGCAGATCGACCATGAGATCCTCCATAAGGCGCAGCTCGTCGCGGCCCTTGCAGACGTCCTCGAGCTCCTTCTCCCAAATCTTGGTCCAGATGGGTTTCTCCTGCTTCATGTAATCCTCCACCTTCTTGAGCTCCATCGTCAGGCGCGTGATGTCCTTGGCCACACCCTCCAGCTGCCTGGGCAGGGGGCGCACGCCGCGGTGCACGACGTCCTTGCGGAGGTCCTCGACTGTGTCTTGCAAGTCGTCCACCTTGGTCACGAGCCTATCCGAGTCCTGGTTGAGCTGCTCGCGGCCCTTGGAGACGTAGGTGTAGCCGCCGTCGCCGTTGATGTGCGGCACGGACGCGTTGATCGTTGCCGCCTTGACGTTGCTCGCCTTGGCGCGAATGGCGGTCATGGAGCCCTGAATCTCAGATTGAAAGTTCGAGTACGTCTGACGCATGACGGCAAGGTCACGGCGCAAGATTTGGAGCTCGGTCAGGTGGCCTGGGGTCAGCTTGCGACCCGAGGCAACGGCCGTGGCCTTGGAGCCCTCTGCCGTCTGCACAATCGTGGGAGGCGCGGCGGCCAGCCTGGCCAGTTCGGTGGCCGTCTCCTGCTGACGCTCTGAGACTAATTGCAGCGCAATGCTCTGGTCACTCATGCCTTGCTTGACGTCCTGGATGATCTGTTTCAGTGACCCGATGCCTTCATCAACATGGCGCTTTACTTCGTCCAAGGCTTCAATGTTCAACACCAAGACTGTTCGGTCCTTGATGTCTGACAGATCCTCCAGCTCGTGTCGCACACCGGAAACAGGGTCTTGGATATAGATGTCGGGTAGATCTGCTCCATTCGAATGTGTGTTCCAGGAAAACTTCTCGATAAACGCCAGTTGCAGACGCCCAATCGAGAGATCACTATAGCCCTCGGGCAGGACGAATTTCTTGACCTTCGACTTGTACTGAAGGAAGAGGGTCAGGTCCTTGGTCAAGGGAGGCGAGGCCTCCTGGAGGAAATTCTCGGCCCGTTTCTTCTCGGGCGTCTTGACCTCCCGGGGCAGGGGTGGCTGCTCCTTATCAAGTACCGACGTTGGCACCGGCTCAGTCTTCTCCTTTTCAGGCGAGTACGGGGGCAGGTCCGGCAGATCGCTCGGCAACGGTCCGTTGAGTGTTGCGCTTGGCTTGGGGTACTTGTCTTCCGGGGTCTTTGCTGTCGGACTGTCAACCATGCCCGACCTGGGCGGGAGATCTGATGTGGAAATCTCCTCGGCGATGCGGCTCGGCGCCCGGACAGGCGAGGGTTCGTACCCTGCGCCGCGTGCTGACTGGTTCGAGGTGCTCCGGCTGTGACGCACGGATTCACGGACTTGGACGGCACGCAACGACTCCCGGACCTCGCCTCTGCCACGATTTGGTATTGGCGTGTTCTGCGAGGGGAGCATAGGCACGCCGGTCATGGGTCCTCCGAGGTGTTTGGAGATCTGGTACTGCGAGTATCTCCGCGACGCCCTCCTCTCGAGGTCACCACCCTTTTGAAGAGCGGCCAGCGCGCTGCTGGCCTGCTTTGGAGGCGGCGGTGGCGGCGGCGGCGGCGGGAAGGCGTCAAGATTGAGATCCGCGTTGGGTGGGCCGGCGGGCATGGCCGTCTCGTCGCCGGGGTAGGGTGGCATGACTGGCATGTTCTGCATCGTGTTGCTCGACATGGAAGACTGGTCCGAGACGAGTGAGGTCCTGGACTGGTCCCGCGGCGGGAAACGACGGCTCGGCGACGCATTCGGGTTTGCGTTGGGATTTGAAGACTGGCCCGACGTCTCTTTCGACTGCAAATCCGGCCGATAGCCATTTTGTATGCCCTCCTCCAGCAGGTTGGTCAGGCCAGTATTGCCGCTGGCGACGGTGCTCGTGCTGACGGTGCGTTCCGGGGCAGAACTTGATGCGCCGGCTTCCCTGTCCCGCGCCTGTTTCTGCCGGAGTTTCTGCTGTTTCCTCTTGAGGCCGTGTAACAAGTTGATAATAATGTCTCGTATCCTTGGCAGGTATTTTTCGAGGCTTTCTGTGCTCGCTTCCTGGCTCAGAGTCGACTCGAGTATGTTGCGAAGAAGTTCTGGAACATTGCCCAAGTCGGACGTGTCGACATTGATAGCGCTGAACGCGCGACAGGCCATGTTGAACTCGTATCCCAGCCTAACATATACATCGGACACTTGGCCGTCGGTCGCCTGGCCTCGAGACCATTGTGTCAGGGTTTCGAGCAGCTGTTTGGTAGCGACAAGGAGATGGGTGACGCTCTTCTCGATTTGGGAAAGGGGCATGTTCGCAGACCCCGTCGAGTCCTACAAGGATACACGTCAGCACCACGGCACCAAGAAGCATGCCGCAGATCCCAGCAGGGGCGAGCACACGACGCGTAGAAAGAGGGCAGGCGGCTCAGAGGGTCGGTCAGACCCAGCACGCCTGCAAAGCGGTGGGACGAAGCCAGAAAGAGACAGAACGAGGGCAGCAACTGGCGCACCTTTCCTCTGCGCGAGCTGCTAGACTGCGCGGACCGGCTCGAGGCGGTCGACGACCGCATCTGGGGGTTCATGCCAACGCCGGGCGAGATGGAGCGAACGGGGACATTTGGAGGAGGGCCAGGTTCGGTGGCGCCGGGGGAGCGGCGCTGCATGCGTGATGGGCCAGGTGCTTGCATCGTGGCGGTCGTGACCGGGACGGCGCGTCGTTTGCGAACGGGCGGCGAGGTTGCAACAAACGTGAGGACGATGCGGCGCCTTTTTGCTGGGTGGGCACAATGTTCGGTTTGTTGCGCGGCCGTAGGATCGTTCCACCTCCTGTCTCTCTGCTACGCGACGGCCGATTAGGTGTCCTTCCCCCCTTTTTTTTCCTTGTTGTATTATGAGCGCGGCGTGCGGCCAACAGATGTACCGAATAGAATATCGAGTGGAAACAAATCGGGAGAGTAAACGATGGGGAGGGGACAGGGAGCCAGAGCGCTTGGTGGGCACCGGTGCCAGATCAGACGTCCATGAGGAGAGGCGCTGTGGGCGACGTCGGGCGGCGCAAGAAGTCTTGTCGAAGGCGGAGACGAGATGGTGATTACACTGTCGAGTGGACGAGCGAAACGGGACGACGACAGGAACGGGTCAGGTGCGTTCGGGCCAGGATGGATGGAGGATGCAAAGACTCCGGGCTGAGATGCAGGTCGATAGGGGATCTCCAGGACTGAGGTCAGGCCGTGTCGAGCCAGGAAGGTACCTCAGGTAGTAGCCAGGTAGCCAGGTAGCCAACCAGGTCAGCCGGCTGCTGGCGTGTCTCACTGGGGTGTGTGGCTTGAACCTCTGGGGGTACCCAGGGAGTTACTTGGATAGGAATCTAGGTAGGTAGGTACACAGAGGTTCCTTCATGCCCCGGCCAGCCAGTGTACCCACGCGCACGTGCCCTGCACCGTCGCCAGCCACGCCAGCCTGAATGGCCTGTACCTGCTTTCGACAGCTGTTGGGGAACCCCGCTGGAACCCCTAAGGTTCCCCCAAAAAGGGTTCCCCCCTAAGGAACCTTAGTACCAGGACCCCCGGACCCCCCCCCTCCCACCCTCCTTGGCCTGGTGAAACGTTTCAACAAACACTCGACGTCTGTGAGGCCGTCGAGCATAAAGCAAGCAATGAGGGGATCATCATGGACCGTGGCATCCGATCTAAACTAACTGAGGTTCAACCTGGATACACCAACTGACGGCTGTCTCTCTCTCTCTCTCTTTCTCGCTACACCAAGCACATCTGACTCCACCGTCCCAGATTGCGTCCAAGGCTTACACGCTGATCGTAGATCGAGAGACAATCGCATTCCTCTCTCTCGAGCATGCCAGCAACTTTGGCCTGGTCTAGAAACACCTTGTCCCAAGCTATCCGAACCTCAGCACTAGCAGTGCAGATACACCCGAGCAACCTCACCGCCACCGGGAGGCCAGGCTGTTCCAAAACAAATAACCATGCACCCCCAACGTCGCCAGCGGGTGCAGTATCGCCGGCGTCGAAAACTGGACATGCCTCGTGAGAACCCGTGCCATGATGCTCTGCGGTACACCCGGCGTGTAGAAGTAATCGTGCATCAGCTCGTCCGTCAGCCGCTGCACCTTTTCCATGCGCGGGAACATGTCCCTCTCAAAGGCGTCCACCTGCTGGTCCAGCGTCTCCTTCCCATCCTCCGTCTTCTCGGCGGCCGCGATGATGGACGCCGCCAGCCTCATGGCGTCCTCGAGGGCCACGTTGACGCCCTCCCCAGCAAAGGGCCCCATGAGATGCGCGGCATCGCCAATGACGGTGACACCTCGGTGGTGTGCCCATCGGAAGCCGACGGGCAGCATGTACAATGACCTCGTCTTGCAGTCCCCTTGTGCCTTGAGGATTGCGTCGGTGATGGTGCTGTCCCAGTCGCGATACTCCTCCATCAAGGCCTCTTTGGCGGCTGCCAGGTCGGATGTGTCGTGCCCGCACTTCTCCGGCCTCATCCAGTCCGCCTCGTCTTGCAAGGACGATAGGTAAACGTTGAGGCTGCCGTCGCCCATCTGCTGAATCGAGAGGCGCTTTCCGTCCGCGTGACCAAAAACACTGCCCCTGTTGACGAGCGTGTAGAGCCCCGGGGCCGTCGCGCGCGCGTTGGGGATGCTGAGCTCGTAGAGTCCGATGCCGGTGTAGGTGGGATCAACGTCGGGCTTGATGAATTTGCGGACTTTGCTCCAGGCGCCCTCGGCACCCACGACGAGGTCAAAGTCCGACGTCGTCAGCTTGTCAAAGACGAGCGTGTTGGGCGCCTCGACACGCCGAAGACGATGATCCCACTTGATGATGCCCTCGGGGAGGGATGCCGCGAGGATGCGCCGCAGCTGCGCGCGGTCGATTTCGGGCCGTTCTTGGACGTCGCTCCGCGCACTGGAGGCTCCCATGACGAAATGCTGGCGCGCGTGCTGGTCGACCCAGGCGATGTACTGCCCGTCATATCGCGCGTGTTCGAGGAATTCGTCCCATAATCCGGCCTCCTTCATGGCAAGGAGGCCGGTCGACGTGTGGAGGTCCAAAGTCCCGCCTTGAGATCGAAAATCGAGCGACGCCTCGCTCTCAAACACGGTGACGCTCACATTGGCCCGATGGAGGAGTCTCGCGAGCATGCAGCCTGAGGACTGTTAGACGGGACAAGGCACAGAGGGGTGAGAGCAAAAAAAAAATGAATAATGTACCAGCCGGGCCAGCACCGATGATGGCAATCTTAGGCCCCATGGCCGGAGGAACTGGTGCATCCTGGGAGGCGGTCATGTTGAAGGTGCCGATAGATGATGGGAGACGACGACAGACGATGGGAGACGATGAACACCGTACGCGTGCCCTTGTTGGGGACAGTCAAACGTCGTATAAGTAGTCACAGCTCCTACTCAGGGCCATCGTCTATGCATGTGGACAGACAGGAGAGCCACATCGCGTGAGGCTGGCTTGCGGCAACAATGGATGAATACCACGCGGCGTTGTTGTAGCGTGAAGTCAGTTCGCTCAGCTAGGCTTGATGGACATGCAGTATTGGCTGCATCAGCGACAGCCTCCCCCAACGCAGGTGCGAGTGCGAGTGCGCCGCGCAAAGACGTTGCCGAATTCGTCACAGGGCGGGCGAATCAATCCATGGTCTCCGGGTGAGCTCTAGGCAAGTGTCGGCATACAGGCATTGCATTGCCCTGAGGTCCACTGGGATGGGACGCTCCGTCTGTTGTCCGAGGTGGGCAGGGCTGATGCTCGCCGAACATCAGACACACAAGACATCAACAGGCCTCAGACAGAACCGGCCTCAGAAGCGACTGGCTATGCTGATCGAGAAGATGGGAACACGGGCAAGGTGTGTCGAGGCGGGGCTTTCCGGGTGGATGGAGGAGGGAGGCCAGAGGAGGAGGAGGAGGATGACTGTTGGGTGCGTTGGTGTGTTTGGTGAGGTCCACCTTCCATGTACCATGTACCTTTCTAGTCGTCGCCTCAGGCCGAAACACCAGAAGTGAGCTTCCGACGCAAATCCCGACCGAGAACCTTCAATTGGCATCACCACCACCGCACCCACAACTACCACTCCCCTCAATCTCTCCCATCACCAGTCCTCGCTCCGTCACCAATCGCCAACATGGTCTTCGCGTGGAAAGCCGCCGGCATCACGTGAGTGCCATTGCCATTCCCTCCCCCCCTCCAGCCCGCCCGCCGGCCGCCCGAATGTCCCGCGTCGCCATGGGCAGGAAAACGAAGTGAACTGGCCTCCGAGAACTGACCCGCCGATTCCCGCACCACAGCTACAACCGCTTCCTGGCCGTGTCCGCACGTGCTGTGCGTCGCAGCCTCAAGGAGGACAAGAGGATCCTCGCCGAGCGCCGCGGTGCCGTCGCCGAGATCAGGTTCGCCAAGTGGGAGGTAAGCCGACACTGAATGACCCTGCTCCGAGCCAGATCGCCCCCTGGGGACGGAGGGGGCGTGGCAAGAAGGGCGGAAAAGAAGAGCATAAATGGAAGCAGAACGCTGACCCCAATGCCGCGACGAACAGAACGGCAAGATGGGCGAGCCCAAGGACCTCGTCAAGGCCAACGCCGCTCAGGCTGTCGAGAACGCCGCCGCCGGCTCCTCGTAAGCCCGTGTATCGAACGCAAAAGGGGAGGATGATGGATGGCAGTGGAAGAGCAGGGGCACCAGCAGCAGCAGCAGCAGCAGGGTGTCTGTGAGTGTGAGGAAGTAGACGGGAGGGAGGAGGATACCTGCGAGATGCATCTCCCCGCCCGCTCGCCCGCTGGTCAAGGGGCGGCTGTATCATAGAGACGATCCGCGTTATTCGATATCAATTCCTGCTACTGATGCGGTCTACTGGATTCTGCCATGGGCTCGACATGCTTGTCCGTCTCCCCATGCGTGCTGTTGCGTCGCTGGACAGCGGCTGGGTCCGATGCCTACACCACCATCAGTACCGCCAGCGTCTGCCGGGCAAACTCGGCACTAAGCCGCGTGCCCACTTCTGTCTGCGCTGGCAGACGCCCAAGCATGAACCACCATGTTGGTTCTGAGCTTAGGCTGTCCGTCTACTGCGTGTGACTTTTCTTTCTTGATGGAATCATTGCGCATTGCTGGATGTGTTCGAGCAGCATCTCAACGCTTCCCTCGGTCCTTCCCGTTTCTGTCGTGACTGTGTACTACTGGGTGGATTTTGCATCAATGGCGCCTGTCATTTGAACGAACAGCCCCTCCACTTACCTCACTTCACCTCACTTCAACTCACTTTTGCCTGGGCACCTCACGTACCAAACTCGCCTCCAACCTGCATGGCCAGCCAAGCTTTGGGGCTCACGATCGCTCTGCACCACCACACACGATGGCGGCCTCGCCCGCTCTTGAGGCGTCACAAGGTACACGGAACATAGCCCCGGTTCTTGCTTCTTGACCTCGATCGCTGACCCCATCCAGACATCTCGAGGCTCTCCCTCGAGGAAATCCGCGCTCATGAGCAGCCGAGACCCGCACCACCTGTACCGGCGTCCGCGTCGAACCCTGGCATAGTCGCATTCGACATCACGTCTCGGTTCCGGAAAGCAGCGTCAAGTGAGGATCTCTTTTCTACCGGCAAGTCCGACAGGGCCCGTCGGCTGACCACATGACAGCACTTGCACCCGGCGAGCTCGTCAAAGATGGCTTCTTCACTCTGTTCGAGTCTGTCGGTGCTCTCGAGGTTTGCTTCTCTCTCGCTCGCCGCCGCCTGCCAGAGCACGCAAAGCTGATGAGGCCAACCCCAGATCATGGACCCCAAGATGGACAGCGGCTGCTTGGAGCCGGGTGAATCCCTCGACAACGACTATGACGTATCAAAACCCTTGCTGCCCGAAGAAGTCCTCGGCATCATCGACCAGCTGCTCTGCCACGAAGTGAGCCACCCACGTATTTCGCCACGTCTCTTCACTCAGGCTGATCTTGTTTTTTTTCTCTCTCTCTCTTCGTAGATGGCCTGGCATGTCGGCTACCCTCTCTCCCAGACGGTTTTCACCTGTGCCTATGTCGAATCGATCCTGATGCCTGCGCCCTCGACGCTCGACGAAGCTCACTTTATCAGAAATCCTGCCGTCGCAACGCCCTCGCCCATGCACGCTGTGCTGCGAGCGTACTGCCTCGGTCTGCTCAAGACGTGCGGACAGGTCAACGAGAGCATCATCAACGAGCACTACTACGAGGCTCGTGCTTGGCTAAAACACAAACCCCTTGGTTCGGCTCGTCGTGCTAACAAACATGACAGGAGGAAGACTTTGTCACAAATACATACCACAGAAACCTCCTGGACAAATTTTCCATCGAGAGCGTTCGCCACATCATTCTAGAAACGAGCAGCCTCCTCCAAGGTCTCGAGGACTCGGTGCCCACCGACATCATCCGGGCCCTCAATGACCGGCTCCTGTTACGACACAGTTTCCTGGCGGCCACCGACGCCATTCAGTACCGCACCGCTCCCGATCTCATACGAGCACCCTGGAAGGAGTCCCTCGTCATGGTGCAGGGACTGCAGAGCAGCCACGCGCTGGCAAAGCATGTGCCCGACGCATTCAGCGCAAAGCTGCAGCGGAAGCTCGCTAGTACCATGCCCCCGCGGCCGATCGTGCAGCTGAGCTTCGACGACGCCTTTGGACACATCAAGCGACTCTTTGAGGATGGCGTCGAGGTTATTGACGTGCTCGAGTACCACGACTCGCAATGTCTGCAGGTGAGAGAATATATTCAAAGGAGAGACAAAAAAAATTGTTTCTATAAAGAAAAAGGACCTGCTTGCCGTTTGCCATGCTGACCACCGACCAAGACCTTTGTCCTCACATTCCAGGCCAAAAAGCCCCAGGCTCTCATCTACATCCGGACGCTGCTGCAGAACTTTCTGTTCAAGGACATGGAGGTCCTCGGGCACATGAGCATACGCATGCTGCTGGACAACGACCTCGCCATCGTGGCGCTGCCGTGCAGCACGCTGCTGGACCGGGCCAACGACGACGTCGAGGCGCCGCAGGACCCGCGCTTCATCGTGGCCGAGACGATGGAGGCGTTCCGCCAAAAGGCGGCGCAGCCGTACCTCGACATCCTGCGGACCTTTTGCCAGAACCGGTGCCGCGTGCGGCGCACGCTGTGCCACGTGATCCGCGACTGGGAGAACCTCCAGTTCGAGGCCGAGGACGTGGACCAGATCCTGCAGCATCAGACGGACGCGCAGCCCATCGTGTACCGCGCCGCCGACGGCGGGGCGTCCGTCGAGACGTTCGCCCTGTCGCTCTCGTCGTGGGCGCACCTCTACAAGCTCCGACAGATGGAGTGGATCGTCCAGCTTGGCTTCGAGCTCGAGGTCTACCAGACCGACGAGCTCGCCGGCATGTACTGGTATCTGCAGCACCTGGCGCGCCAGCGCCTGCAGCACGTCGAGCGCATCAAGACGTTCACCGTGCGGAGCCTGACGCAGCAGCGCGCCGGCGGCCCACGCGGTCTGACGCCGGCGGCGGAAGCGCAGTTTGCCACGTCGCTCAACTTTATCCGACTCGCGCTCCTCGACGCCGCCATCACGGCCGAAATGGCCGACGCCATGTCGTGCCTGCACACGGCGCTGCACCGCCTCGGCCTCCTCCGCCCGCAGCCGCGGCCCTACAGCACGGACGAGCTGCGGTACGAGACGCGCATGAAACCCTTTGCCGTCATCAGCCACCCGGCGCTGCCGACGTTTGCCGAGTTCACAGCCGGCACGCGCCAGCCCGCGACGTCGACGGCGGACCTGCTGCGGCTGGCGGAGCGCGGGCTCGCCGGGTCCAAGAAGGCGCTCGAGGCCGTGGGCCGGCTGTCCGAGGCCGAGGCCTTCTCCGTGGGGTCGCACGCGCGCTGGCTGCCCGGCGTCAAGGGCGCGCTCAAGTCGTGCATCGCAACGGGGCTCGCCGTGTCGGTCCTGCAAAAGGCACTCGACCGGGCCGGCGAGGGCGGCGACCTCAAGCTCAGGGCCGAGGTGCCCACCCCTGACAAGGCCTACCACGAATGGTGGCTCGTGCCGAGGATCCTGCCGGTGCGGTAGCTGCTTCTCTTCATGCTTGGTTTGGGGAGAAAGGGGGGGAGGGGAGGGAGTTAGGGTGCCGCAGGGGCCGAGGCTCCTGGGTTTTCTCCCCATCGTCCCGTTTCCCCTCTCTCCTCCTCCTGCAACCCCTGTGGACCGCTACCAGGGGATGAACATGCCTGTGCGATTTTTTCCCGAGGGGGGTATTGGCAGCAGGCCGTCTTGGGGAAGAATCTTTTTTTTCTTCTTTCTTCTTTCTTTTCTTCCAATATCATAAAAGAATAATTCTCGTTACAGCCTAGCATACTAAATTCGTGGTATCCAATCCTTCCGGTTCCGGCCCCTGTGAGCATGGGCATCACTAACTCCGTCTCAAGCGAGCGTTCAACCGTCCTCCCAGTGCGAGACATCTCATCTGATATCCTTCGCAATATACAATTTTTACACGTGTTTGATGTTCTGTCCACGTTCCATGTCAGCAATGACGCGGAGACACATGTTGTCCGAACAAGTGCGCTCAAGCGCGCTTCTTGGCAGCGGCAAGGCGAAGCTTGACAGTCTGCTCGTAGAGCACGTCCTTGAAGGCGAAGAGAAGAGCAGCCGTCAGGACGCTCTGGGTCACCTTGGGGCCGATACCTGGTACTGTTTAGCGAGGGGTTCGATGTGGCTTGGCCATGGTATAACGCACCCTTGTAGAGACCCTTGTATCCCTCCTCCTTGACGACACGGTTGATCGCCTGGAAGACGCCCTCCTTCTTCTCGCCGTGGGCGGCAACGTGCATCTGGCTCTTGACCGTGATGTAGGGGTACGTCACGGATGTGGCAAAGAGCTTGCCCAGGGCGCCGAGGAAGAAGGCAATAGTGGGGGTCACGCGCCTCTTCTTCTCCACCGAGTTCTTCATCTGCTCAAAGAGCGTGTACTGAAGGATAGGGTTGATGACGAGGACCAGCGCGGGGATGACGCCCGCGAACAGGGCCTGGGGTCCCTCATGCTTGAGGAGGGCCAGGAGCACGCCGAGGGTGCTGGGGGTCTTGGCCTTCTTCTTCTTCTCAACCTGGGCCTCCTCGTCGCCCTCCTTGACCTTCTCCTCCTGAGCGCGACCGCGGGTGGTGACGCGCGTGTTGACGACCCAGATGGGGTTCGTGATGATGACGGTGGCGCTGCCGGCGAGGGCGCCAGCGAGCATGGACTCGACGGTCGTGAGCTTGCCGGCGACGCGGCCGGGGCGGGACGCGGCGGCCTTCTCGAAGAAGGCGCGGGTCCATTCGTACCAGTAGTAGTAGACAAAGTTGGTGACACTGATGCCGAAGAGGGCCGAGTTGAGGCCGGAGTAGAGGCCGGAAACACCCTCGCGAGCGATGATGTTCTGAACGGCGTCGATGAAGCGAGACTCGGCGCGTTTGGACTCGACCTGGGCACGGGTCGAAAGAGTAATGAGGGGGTAGCTGGTGGGCGCGTGTCAGCGGGCGCCTTCTTCGCAGGTGAGGTCAAGGAGAGACGCACGTCAGAGCCATGGACAGGAGACCACCGCCAGCGCCGGCGAGGGCGTGGGCGACGTTGTCATTCTGGGGGAGGACAGGCTTCGACATGGTGATAGTGTTGGTGGGAGTGGTGGCGATGGCAACAGTTTGGGGCGATGACGACGTCAGTCTCGTGGATAGCGCGTTGATGGCGTGGTGAGCACAGGTGTGGAAGATGGACAATTGGGATGGGCGTCAACGGGGATCGTAGAGGGATATGACTCGAGGCCGAGTACGCTTGGGATGATGCTTTATTGATACTGCAAGCCAAGGTGATGCAAGAGAATGAAATGGCATCCCTAGTCGTGCGAGCCGAGGTCAACTCTAGTCGTGCCGACGGCAGATGCAGGGCAGGAGGCGTTCGGCATGCCACCTGCCCACCCTGCCCACCTTGCATAGGTAGGTAGGAGGTACCCTGCCTTTTGCTTGCCTGCCCACCCATGAGGAACGTCCTGCGACACCCGATGCCCGGTTATGTCATTCATGTCATTCATGCAGATGCGGCAACCACAGTGGGAGAGGAGCGGGGCACCTGCCTGCCCCTACCTAGGGAGGTACCTAGGCTTGCTAGGCTTGCTAGGCTTGCTTGGCTTGCTCCTAGGTACTAGGTACCACCAGGTCTGGGGCCTTGGGAGCCTGGGGAAAGGACTTGAGGGGACATGTGAAGTGGCCCAAGCGCACCGATTCTGCAGTGCACCTCTTCCCTCCACCGACGCAAAGCCAGCAGCAGCATGAACTGTAGACTGAAGCTCATTTACACGCTGCATCACGTGTCGCCGCCCTCTACACACTTTCAATACCATAATCGGTATCATAATTTCACTTCGTCCTCAAGAGTTCATGCCATGCTGGCTTCCCTATTCGTACACGCCAGTGGGGATTGTATTGCCTCGCGGCTCCATGACGACTACCTTGTAGGCAGGTGAGCAGGCACAAGTGACTCGTGAAATGCATCCTGTAAAAGAAAAAACTCCATTATTGAGCGCCTGTCAGTGTCCTCTGGGCATGACTACTTGTATACACGGTGAGAAAAAAACAGGAACGACAGCCCTCCCCTTTCCCTCCCCCGCAAACGAAAAGAAAATAAATCAACGCCAACTATTCCAACGTTGTCTAACCAACAACGCAACGTTTCTACTCCTGCTCTCGTCCCTAACATGCGTTACCGGCCAAAACGGTCCGGCTGCCTCTCGTAGCCATCATGGGGCCGCAGCTGACGACCCATCATCTGCTGCTGCTGTTGTTGCTGCTGCTGCTGCTGCTGCTGCGCCTCGCGGGGATCCCTGGGATCACCCCTAAGGTCCCTGTGATCCCGCACCATGTCGTTTGGTCGCATCTGCAGGTCACGCGGGTCAGGCGCATATTGAGATTGAGGCGGACCCCGGCCATCGTAAGCCGAGACGGGTGTGTAGCTTCGGGGCGGCGCCTGGTCGCGCGGTCCTGGCGTGGCGTAGCGCGGCGGATACGCCTGCGGAGCCTGCGGAGCCATCGTCTCTGGTGCTCGAGACGTTGGTGGGAACCTGCCGGACATCGAGTGTGAGTGTTGGTGCCCGCTTGGTCCTCCGTACATCGACGACGGCCCCCGGTCGTCTCGCAGTGACAGGTGATGTTGCGCTTGCTGCGGCGGTGCTTGCTGCTGTTGCTGCTGCTGTTGCTGCTGCTGTTGAGGGGGGGGCGGTGCTGCCCATGACGGCTGCTGCGACATGGATGACGGCGTCGGTGGCTTCTGTATTCCGCCGTGAGGTGATGCCCACGATGGCTGCTGGGGCGGTGCCTGCTGTCCCTGCTTCGCAACCGCGCCATGTGACGTTGGCCATCCCGCTTGTTGTTGCGGTGCGGGCGGCCCTTGGTTCATGCTATGGCCTTGTGGCCCCGATGGCCAAGCCGTCTCCCGACTGGGCGGTGCCGGGTCCCTTGGTCTCGATCCCGGGTGCTGGGATGCGTACGAAGGAGGGGGAGAGCCAGCGTGTGATGTCGGGCCCCCACCATATGGAGGATAGGCAGCCTGGCTTGTGTAGGAGTCCCGTGGCGCCTGAGGTGGGTTGGCGTAGTGAAGAGATCCTGCAGGTGGGCTCGCAACTGAGGCCTGGGCGTGCTGTTGATACGGGTGCCGATAGTAGGACTCACGCTCGGATGCCACAGCTGCCTCGTGTGGTGAGACAATGGCGGACCTTGGAGGGTTGAGGTGCTGAGCCTGCGGCGAAGCTGTATAGCTCGGCTTCAGCTGTGGCATGCCGGAGGTGGCAGGTGGTGCAGACTCTCCATAGTGGTAGTTTCGTGGGCTTGGGTCGGGACGCAGCTCCATACCCGTCGGCGGTGGCGGTCCAGATGAATTTCTAAGCATGGATCCGGGGTGCGGCGAAGGGGACGGTTGCGCCGGGGTCTTGACCGGCGTGCTGGCACGTTTAGGTTGCGCAGGCGGATCATCATTCAAAAGCTGCATGAGGCTTGACGTCTTTCGTTCTTGCGCCGGACGCGGCGGAGGCGTGGCAGCCGCAACAGGCGTGGTGGGCTGGGACTGGTGCTTCGGCTGTGGAGGGTACGGGTCAGACATGCGTCCTGACATTTGTCGCTGTGCCGTGCTGATCGGCCTTTGAGCTGGAGGTGTCGAGACTGGCGGCTGAGAAGGGTCACCGAGCAGACCGCGGGGTCCGTGCTGTGGCGGCATCGGCTGTCCGAAAGGCTGGGGTACAGGGCCGGGCTGCGGGGCGGCTGCGGGCGAATCGTGAGCTTGCCGAGCTGACGGGGGGGGCTCGGATCGTGGTGGTGCACCTCGAGGGCCGGATTGATGGAGCGGGAATGAGTCGTAGTAAGAAGGAGGCTCGGCCTCGGTTGGGTACCGGGGTCCGGTGTCGAAACGACCCTGTTCCGGCCTCCTAGCTTTCGGCTTCGGCTGCTGCATGTCTGGCTTCTGTCTCTCCACCGGTCTCTCCACAAGTTCCGGAGGCCCAGTCTGGAAGCGGCCACGCTCTGGGCCGCGAGGGGGCTTCTTCGGCTGCTGAATCTCTGTCTTTTGTCTGTCCAGTGGAGGCTCGGCTTGAGCAGGCGGTGTTGGCTGGATGGGCTGCGCTGCCGCAAGAGGCCGAGGCTGCACGTGTTCAGGTGCAGGTGGCCCAGTTGTGGGCTTCTGTGGGCCACGAAGCGGTTGCTGTAGCTGACTTGGGCCCTGGGCTTGCAAAAGCTCGTGCTCTCGGTCTGGGTATCCAAAGACTTGTTGCATTGGTGCTCTCAGCGGTCGGTTGTTGGGCGACATGGACTGGCTGACGCCTGGTGGGGCCACATTGTGCTGCTGGATCTGCAGCGGAGGCTGCTGGACACTCTGTGCAAAAGGCTGCGTTGCTGCAGGTGGCGCCTGCGCGATGGGCACGGCAAACCGGCCGTACGGCTGTGACTGAGACGGCTGAACAGGTGGGTTCTCGACAGGCTTTCCTTGGGCAATCTCTAGACCCTGTTCTCGGGTTGCCGATGATGCGAGGGGCCTGTTTTGGGTGGCTGATGCCGGATCGTACTTCTTTCGCCCCGTCTGTGTTGGAGGTGGGGGAGGCTCGGGCCGCTTTTCGCCTCGATTCTTCTTCTTGTCGGCCTCCTGGAGAAATCGCTCCCATTCCACTTTACCAGAGTCTCGCTGCCGGACGTAATAGTTCTTGACCATGACGGCCGTTTTCGAACCCATGTGTGCCGCCATGGCGTGCCAGTCTGAGCCAAAGGCTTTCAATAAGCCAGGGAACACCTCTCCCTCGGAAACACTCCAGTAGCTCGAAGGTTGCACGTGGGTACGACGCTCGGTTGCTGGCTGTGGCTGGGACGTTGGGAGGGATTGGGGCTGGGGTGGCTGCTGAGGCTGGGGTTGCCCAAGATCAAAAGTCGGCATTGTTGGCTGAGGGGGTGGGGGAGGCTCAGGTCGAAGGGATGGCGGTGCCATGACCTCGGATATAGTAGATGGAACAGTCGGGGCAGGCCTTTCGTGGGGAACGGGTGGCTGCTGCGGTTGCAAAGGTACGGGCATGAACGGTGCCTGCATCCCGGTTGATGGGGCTTCGAGCTGAGCGGGCAGTCGGGACTCCGGAGGGTTCGTGACAGGTTGCTGGATCTCGGGGTTCTGTACGCGCGAGTCCGATCGCGATCTTCCTCGGTTTGGACCAGCAGCAGCAGGAGCTGCGGCGAGGGCCTGGGCCGCCTTGGGTGCCTTGGGCTCCTTGTCTTTGGCACGACGCCTATTTTTCCTGCCATCGACCTTCTCTGTCCCATCACTATTCTTCCCTGACCGACGCCCGGGGGTCCCGGCAGGTGTTGCGTTATCAGAGTCGGTCGGCGGTCGCTCAAAGTCGAAGGTCGGGGCCGCTGCACGCCTGGGTCGTCTTGCACGCTCACCGTTCTCGCCGCCTTCTTGATTGTCTTCGGTCTCAGCATCTTTGTTGCCGAGTTCTGAGACAAGGGCGCTCGAACGAGTCTTGGCTCTGCCTCCAGCCTTCTTCCTCTTCTTCGGTTGCTTCTTGTATCTCTCCTTCAGGTTCAGGTGCTTCTTCATCAAGTAGTAGTACAGGATGCAGGTCTTGAAGTCACGCCCCTCGACGCCATCCGCAATAACGCCCCACTGTTTCGGCTTATCGAGATAGCCTCGTTCGAATTGCTCGTTCTCTTCTGCGGTGAAGTTGTTGATGGGGGGAAGAATGTTCCAGGTCGGCACGAGCTGGTCAATCGTCATGAGGCCAGAGCTGTCCACAAAGTCCTCATTGTTCCGGTCCTCGTCCGTCCAGTACATATCAGGAGGTATCGCCTCCTTCTCGTTACGAAAACGTTGTTTTTGGGCAATGGCCTCGCGTTCCTTGCGCTCTTCCTCTGCCTTGACTGATTCCTGAATTGCCCTTTCAACGTCGAGCTCCGTAGCGAAACGCCTTCCGGATGCCCGACCTTCAGGCTTCGTTGGTTCTGGCACGATAGGGATGTTGCTGGTCGTTTCCGGCGGCGGGATATTGCTGACGAATTTTTCTCTGCTCTTCGTGGCAACCAGGTCGTCAGATAACGTGTAGTTGAGGTAGTCCATGTACCTTTCACCATACGCTTTCCGTGCAGCGTCTTGTTCTGATAGCTTCAGTAGCGATACTTTGTCAAGCTCCTCGGCAATGAAGGCGTCGACTGTTGAATCAGACTGCAAAGACTGGAGGAAGTCTTTGTCTCGGTTCCAAGCCAGACATTCGAAGTTGGGAAGACTTTCAATGGGCGGGGTCTCGAGGCGACGTTGAGCGTCGAGATCCATCGGATCCAGCTCGTCCGACTCGGTGGAATTGTCATCGTCCTCGTCGTCTACTTGAGAAGGCGTGCTTGGCGCGCCCTTCTCTCGTTCGATCGTTTCGATGGGCGCATTGGGAAGAGGAACCGCCTTGGGCTGCCCGGGCTGCTTCTGGGGTGGTGCGGAGCTGACTTCCATCGTTTCTACGGTTTCTTGAACAGCATCCTTCACTGGAGCATCTGGTTCTAAAGACGCTTCCAATGCTTCTTTTGGTGGCGCCAAGACGGTAGGCCGGGCTTCATCGATGTCCATGTCCTCCGTCTTGGCCTGTGGCTCCACTGCAGTCTCGGACGATGCTGCTGTCTCGACGCGTTTTCCCGGCACGGCATCATCGACAAGTGATGCTCTGCGAGGCAAGACGCTGTGAAGGACCGGTCGTGGGTCCGTCTCTTCGGTCGTGGCAGCGGCCTGGGCTTTCTCCTCTTTGGGCGGAGTCAAAGCCTCTTGTGGAGGCTGACCTAGCATCTCAACGAGACCTTCTGGCTCAGCGACAAGCTTCATCATCGCTTCGTGGGAGACTTTGGCAAAGCGAGCAACAACATGGTCTGGTACGTCGTCTGCAAGTCC
The DNA here is from genome assembly GCF_003724135.2 of Verticillium nonalfalfae. Taxonomy (NCBI): domain Eukaryota; kingdom Fungi; phylum Ascomycota; class Sordariomycetes; order Glomerellales; family Plectosphaerellaceae; genus Verticillium; species Verticillium nonalfalfae. The sequence continues at coordinate 60,069 of NW_021167263.1, read as the reverse complement.
TTCTAGGCGTCGTAATTCAGCTTCTTCTTTGGCAATTTCCGTCGCAAAGTACTCTCCAAAGTCTTCATCGTCATCCGACTCTGACGGTTCGTCTGATGATGTTGCCTGCGCCTCCCGTGGCGGCAATGCAAAGTGCACAACTGGGATGCGGAGCTTAGTTTGCTTGCGGGGGGGCGTGGGCGGAGGTGGCGTTGGTCCCTTTGCCGACGCTGGCCCAACATCCGGGGCGTGAGAGGGTACCGCTGGCTCACGGGGCTTCGTTGCCGGCTTCGCATCGCCTAGCCTCTGAACGTTTGACACAAACGGAGCAGCATCTCTATAGTCATCTCCGTATCTCATGTTCCTTTCCATGGAGGCTCTGGGGGATCTGTGATCGCGTTCCGATTTGGTCGTCACAATTTCGCCTGGTTCGGGACCTTGATAGGAACGTGCTTGGGAGTCGGGCGAGTTTGGCACCTGGTCTGCCTTCGCGTCACTGCTTCGAGGACGTCGTTCATAGTCGCTCTGCTCTGCATTGCCGTTGTCTGGGCGGAAGGGGAAAGGTCGTTGTTGCTGAGCAAAACTTTGGGACCGCATGATCTTTGGGGACTCCGGAATCTTTTTCCCTGCGAGTGCCGGGTTAATCCATTGCTTGCTTGAAGGACGCTGCTGCTTCTGTTGCTGAGAACGTGGTCCAAGTGGGATCGGTGGGCTTCCATCTGGGAGCTGCGGCTTTGATGGGCCACTTGGGGGAGCCTGGATGTCATTGCCGCCCGGGTGTCCCGCAGACACGGGGCGTTCGGCATTGAAGCCTCGTGGCCCAGTGGGTGGGACCTTTCCGGTACCTCCAGCTGCGGGCGCATCGCTCACGCCTGTGATGCGGCTTGGAACAGAGCCGAACGCTGGTGCCGAAGGAGCGACAGGAGGCGGAGAGACATCCTTGTTGTTGATGGGAGATGGCGCCTGCGATGATTGGCCCCGCTCGAGCTTCGCTCGGAAGAGCTCTCGGGGAGGCTCTCGCTCGTCTCGGGGGTCTCGGCGGGCATCAGGATCCGCCCATCGGTCGTTGCGTTCGACGCGGTCGCGTTCGTCTCGTTCGCGACCCCAGCGCCCTTCCTGAGAGCGACTGCGAGGCCCAAACCGATCGCGCTCATCGTAATAGCCGCCGCCTCCTCCTCCTCTGCCACCTCTTCCGCGGTCCCAGCCGCGTCCGCGATCGCGCCCTCGGAAGCCTCCACCACGGGGGAAAGGCCCTCCAAAGCCGAAGGCTTGATCGGAATTGGAGGAGCCAGCCGAAGGAGGTCCTCCATCCCTTGATCCACGTCTGGAGCGTTCTGGTTCTACCACAAGACCAGGCTCGCGGTCTCGGAACTCGCGCAGTGGTGGGGGCGGCGATCGGCCTCTGCCTGGCGAGGGTCTCCTTGTGCGGAAGTTTTCTCGGCCATCGCGCCAATCGCGATCTCGCTCTCTCTCTCGGCTCCGGTCGTCTCGGTAGTTGTTGTCTCTGCGGTCACGGAACTCGTCGCGATCCCATCCGCGGTCTCTGAAGTCTCCGTCGCGGTCACGACCTCGGTCTCTGCTGCCGTCACGGCCCCATCCTCGGCCGCGCCCTCGACCTCGTCCTCTACCGACGAAGTCGCCAGCGTGTCCACCACCCCGAGGACCAGCTGGTGGGTCAAGCAGGGCTTTCGGGCCGCGAGGTGGCTCGCGGGCTATGTTATCCCGGAACGGCTCGCGGTTGTTCTGGAAAGCTGAAGCAGAGCGCGTCTCGGCTGATGATCGCCTCCTATCACCGTCGCTGTACTGGGAACCTCGCTCGTAGCGCTCCGAACGCTCGCCAGGTGATCGAGACCGGCGATCGCCGTCGTATCGTGAATTGTATCTTGTTGGATTCCTAGAAGACGTGTAAGTATTGGGGGAAAACATGGCACACGGTACAACATTGATACACGTGGCATAGGCCACGGGTCTTTGCAGAGAGACTGAGGCGCGCGAAGAGAACATGAACAGCACCGGGGCTGGATATCGGATGTTGCGACGCGGATCTTCATCATGGGTTGCCAAGGTGCGGGTGGAGGTAATGCTCACATGGCTCCGGGCGGGCTACTGCCCTCGAGACGCCCTTGCTATAAAGTTCAACACCATCCGTGATGGCCGTGGATGCAGTCGCGGAAGTGAACGTGGCTGGAGATACGGCGCAGTCTGGGTTTAGGTTTGGGTGTCGACCACCAGTACGTTTGTCGAGGAACAGCAACAGACGTCGAATCTACACCTGCGCAAGGGTCGCGTTGGCCGTGATGGGATGCGCGTGTACGATACGTCGTTCTCGTGCCTTGGTCACAGGGCGTCTTCACGATGGGAGTCACGTCGTGCTTCACGGCGTGCTAAGGTGACTGTGCTGGCCGGGAGGGGTGGTGTGCATTGGCGTGTATGGAGATTTGGATGTTGAAGGATTGAAGGATTGAAGACACCACTCAGTGGTCTGTCCGGCGGCCGCTGCTGGCAGTGGCACGGGCGCCGCAGCAAGAGACTAGGCCTACCTGGGTTCGCGCTCTCTTTCAGATTGATCCAGGCAGGGACCATGGACCAAGGGCCAATGGATCGCACCTGGCCACACGATCAGAGAGTGGAGACGCCAGCAATTGGGGCAGCAGCCACAAGGCTCCCTCCTTCCTCCTTCCTCAGTCGCCAGTCCTCAGTCCTCAGTCCGCAGTCCTCAGTCTTCAGTCCCCAGGCCCTCAGTGCCCAAAGGGCAAAGAGCGCAGGCAAGGGCAAAGCGTGAAGGGCGCTGACCAGGGGCGCCTAAGCGGTCCTCGAAACGAGCTCGGCGGAGCCCACCTGGTCGCATCCCAGGCTCGTTAGGTTCGGCCAGTCAGGCGGTTATCCCGGCAGTTCAGGGCATTTCAGCCTCTAGGTAAGAGGGGGGCCGCCGCAATTCGAGATTCGATGGTACTGCAGTACATCCAGGTGGCTTGTGCGTCTCCACTTCGTCCCCGGGCGAGTCTTGCACGAGTCGCGGATCCGTGCCTGGCCATCTAGTGGTAGGGTTTTCGGTTCTGCATTCTGCATCGTGCGGTCGGTACGTACCTCTTGAAAGTCTGTGCCGTGAGTCTTTCTCAACGTTGACGACTCTTCACATGACGCGACAACTCAAGTGGAAGACACCAGAAGGGCTCTCAATACGGTAGATCCGGATCTGGTGCGTTGTTTTTTTTTAGAGAGCAGAGTCCCTGGAATTTTCAACTTCTGTCACTTGAACATTGCGCATATTGCACCAGCAAGATCAAGTCACCATTATCCATCAGACAGACAGACAGACCCTGGAACAAACATCGTACCCTGGTCCGACCATCCTTCATCATGAACTCGACCGAGAGCAACGCTCCTCCGGCGGCAGCCACAGATGCAGTGCTGGTGGTTTCCGAGGAAATGCCTGAGGGGGCACAGAAGGTTCAAGAATTGGATTTCGATGACCTAGATGGCGATATCACAGCCGACGATTTGTTGCGCGGCATGCGATACATGGGTTTTCAGGCAACATCTCTCGCAGACGCCATCAGGATCATCAATGATATGGTAGGATTATTTCATGATTTTTTGGGGGGGCTCTTTGCCTCTGAGTTCATTCGCGGTCGCTGACGTAGCGACAGAGGGCGTGGAGAGACCCGGAGACGGGCGACAAAACCACCATCTTTCTGGGCTACACCTCGAACCTCATATCGTCCGGCATGAGAGGCGTCTTCCGTTGGCTCGTCAAGCACAAGCATGTCTCCGCTGTTGTGACGACCGCAGGTGGCGTTGAGGAGGATTTCATCAAGTGTCTGGGCGACACATACATGTCTTCCTTTTCTGAATCAGGCGCGGGACTGCGGAAAAAGGGGCTGAATCGTATCGGAAACCTCGTCGTGCCGAACTCCAACTACCGCGAGTTTGAGGACTGGGTCGTGCCCATTTTCGACAAGATGCTCGAGGAACAGGAAGCCAGCAAAGGGTCCGAGGAAGAAATCAACTGGACCCCGTCCAAGATGATCAACCGCCTCGGCAAGGAGATCAACGATGAGCGATCCGTCTATTACTGGGCCTGGAAGAACGATATTCCCGTCTTCTGCCCCGCGCTGACAGACGGTAGCCTGGGCGACATGCTTTACTTTCACACTTTCAAGACATCTCCCCAGCAGTTGAAATGCGATATTGTGGAGGACATTCGCAAGATCAACACCATCTCGGTCCGCGCCAAGCGTGCTGGCATGATCATCCTTGGCGGCGGCGTCATCAAGCATCACATTGCAAATGCCTGTCTTATGCGCAATGGCGCCGAGTCTGCCGTATACATCAATACCGGCCAGGAGTTCGACGGGAGCGATGCCGGTGCCAGGCCCGACGAGGCTGTATCCTGGGGCAAGATCAAGGTCGGCGCAGATGCTGTCAAGGTACGAAGCTCTTTTGACATGCCGTGGAAGTCGACTGACAAAATGATCAGGTTTATGCAGATGCCACTCTTGTGTTCCCATTCATTGTGGCGAACACATTTGCTAAAGATAGAAAGCCAACAGATGAGACAAAAAAAGACTAGAGCGGGGAAACCAAAACACGATAAAGCATCACGATTTATGGAAACATTGCGCATCCTTGTTGACAATTTTCCATGTCTCCCTGGTGTGTTTCTTGTCTTTATATCATTGCGTCTTATCTGACTGATCTGTCGTCTGCCATCTCCCATCTCCCATCTTTCCTCTTTCCTCATCATCGATGGCATTCCCAACTCAGCACTTGTTCCTGGCTTCGCCGTCGTCCGGTTTCTACATAGCTCCGGCTTCGGCTCGCAATCCGGTCCAAACGCTCTCACCTCCTGCAGGAACCTCACATGATTTCGGGCCTCGGCTCCTGCTATCCGATTATATGCCGTCCAGGGAGGCGAAGCGTAGCTTACGGAAAACCTGCTTCGCCGCCTTGATTCAGCCGGCCATCACTGCGTTGAACGTCTTGCGACGGATCGACTCGAAGTGAGCCCCCCTGGGTCTTCGTACCCAACATGACTATTTCTTGTGCCGGTTGGGACGCCAGCTGCGTCTAGGTCTAATCCGCATGATCGCGGCAAATGAGGCAGGCACTCATGATCAGCGGCAGGTCATTTTCGTTGGAAATGGTGCTCTTGAGCTTCATGAAGGTCTCTTCGCGGAGCTCCTCTGTTATTCTGGGCTTCATATTCGCTCATCTGCCCCTTAGGGTCGTCGCCTTGCCTTTAGTCTTACTGCCACTGCCTTTCTTCAGGCGTCTCTAGCGTGGCGTCCGGTGCCCCGTATGGCGATGGTGGGAGTGAATATATGTGTGGTATTCGCTTCCCATGTTGGAGCAAGTTAGTCAGGTTTGAAGGAGGATACTGTGCATTTGCTGATGCAGCGCAAACGATGCAGCTGTCCGTGGTACCCGACCGTCTCGACTTTAGCTCGACTCGTTTATTTCGCTAGTATGTGCTCTGCCTCACATGATACTTGTCTTAAGACTGTGATTGGGCGTCGTTGAATGGGATGGAAAGGGCTTCGTGGAAGCAGAGCTCGGGAGGGCCGGCGGAGCAGACGGCAGGACAGGAGAGCACTAGGTTAGCGAGTGGATGATAACGCACTTGCCATCCGCGTCAAGAGACAGGATGAAAGGGCTGTCATTTGATGGCAGTCCTAACAACGCCCTTAGTGGTTGACGTCCATTATTCCCTTTGGTCTCGTATTCAACCCCCTCATCGCAAGCTGCCAGTGATCCGAGTCTATTCCATTCTCGGTCCGAAAGCGGTCCCATGTGCCGAAACTCTTCAAGCAGGAACAATGCTGTTGTTTCGATGGCAGATTCATCATGAATAACATTGAATGCATCATCATGGAGAACTTCGCGGCAGCTTCTGCAAGCGGCGTTGATGCCAAACACCTTGCCGTCGCGTCCGACAAGGGTATCGATATTGTAGGTCCTGGCACTTTTGCGCCCTATGCGCTGAAGCGCCTTCGTGGTCGAGAGTCGGTATAGTCCATCATCTTGACTTTTGTAGAAGATGCAGGGGTTGCTGTAAAGCGATGGCCCAGGCTGAGTGCCCGTCGACATGTTCATCAATATTTCGGCTGCCTCAATGACTGCAGCTTCTGAACTCTCTGTTACCGAGGTGACCGTTTCGGCGCCAGAATCTTGCGTCTCCGTCGCAGATGTTGAAGTCGGCATCGGGATGCAGAGAACGGATGAAGCCTCAGGGATCGGTCAAGTATGGACAATATCTCGGGGAGGTAAAAGACAGCCTAGCAAGGTGTTGCAATCGATCGGATGCCATATTCGACAGCTATTTTATGAGTTTGTGAGACAATTTTCAAAGATGTTTATATGATTCTAGCACTCCTTGCGGAGATAGCACTGAGGCAACCAAGGTTGGGTACCTTCCTTTGGCTTTCACGACATGACGAAGCCTCTTTCCACATCTGCAGACCTTGGGCACCCTTCGAAATACCACTTCAGGCAACCAGTACCAGCTATCAGCGAAAAGCTGGGGATCAGATTTAGATAGAAAGCTTGAATTTCGCAGAGCGAACTATACATTTTGCCCACAATCGAGTGTGCTGTCGAGCGTGACGTTCGCAATGAAGTATGTAGTGTCGGGGTCAACGAGAGCGAGGCAAAGCATGGTTTCCCCCTCATGGGTAGAAAAGTGAGGCGAAACACGGGGTCAAACATCAGGGTCATTTGCATGAGTACAGTGCCTCTTAGTTTAGTGTTTCTATTCAGAAGCTTCAGTGACAACGTTGATGATGTTGAGGCTATCACACCCACGTGACTGTATCAATAGAATCTCAAAGCGGCGCGCTGGACGCTTGGGCCACCCACGTAGCTAGGAAACAGGCAAGCTCCCAAGCAGCGAGCGCACGACTGACAGACTCGAACCTCGTTGCGCATACAAACGATTGCCCAGGACCACATTCTCAAGCCCACAACTGCGCGTGCCCGCAGCCCGACACCATGTCGGCCATATACAACCTCGAGCCACAGCCCACGGCATCCGCGATCCTGCACACGACCCAGGGCGACCTCTCCGTCGAGCTCTGGGCGAAGCAGGCCCCCCTCACATGCCGCAACTTTCTGCAGCTCGCCCTCGACGGCTACTACGACAACACAATCTTCCATCGACTCATCCCGGGGTTCATTCTCCAGGGTGGCGATCCGACAGGCACTGGCAATGGCGGCGAGTCGATCTACGACGGCGGGGCATTCAGCGATGAGCTGGACCCGTGGCCGATGGACGAGCGACGAGGTCAGAACGCCGGCCCTACCGGCGTGTGCTTCAAGGACGAGTTCCACTCGAGGTTGAAATTCAACCGTCGAGGCCTCTTAGGCATGGCCAACGAGAGCAAACCGGACACCAATGGCAGCCAATTCTTCTTCACGCTCGACCAGACGGAAGAACTGACGAACAAGAACACGCTGTTTGGGCGCATCATGGGTGACACGATCTACAACCTGGCCAAGATGGGCGAAGGCGAGGTCACGCCCGGCACAGATCGGCCGACCTACCCAGTCAAGATTACAAGTGTGGAGATCCTGGTCAACCCCTTCGAAGACATGGTCAAGCGGTCGCGCGTGGCAGCTCAAGCCCCGAAGACTGTCGTGGTAGAGCGCAAGAAGAAAAGGAAAGGCGGAAAGCAGCTCCTCAGCTTCGGTGACGAGGAGGGCGAAGGCGAGGTTACTCCCGCGTTTAAGAAGCCCAAATTCGACACGAGAATAGTGATGGACCTGGAAGAGGAAGAACCTAAGAAGAACGAGAAGAAGGGCAAGAAGACGGCCAAGTCACGGGCTCATCAGGCTGCCGCGAACCGTAAACCTGTACCGACAACCGAACTACACACATCGGACGAGGAGGACAAACCACAAGCCAAGAAGGCTTCACCACCACAAAAAAGGCTTCCTGTCAAGATGGAGATTGAATCTTCTCCAGAGCCTGAGGAGAAGCCACAGAAGACAGCATTGGAGAAAGCCAACGAAGAGATTGCCGCGCTCAAGGCATCCATGAAACGGAATTTCCAGACGGAGCAGGCGCCACAAGCGAAAAAGAAATCAGCACTCGAAAATATGATTCCAGAAACCTCTGTCAGGGGCAGGAAACGAAGGACGGGGGGCACCACGGTTACGCGGGAGGACCAGGCGGCCTTGGACCTGCTGAATGCCTTCAAATCAAAACTCGACCAGGTCCCAGCAGGGAAGGAGATGACGGAAAGGCCAAAGCCGGACGAAGCCATTCATGACAAGGTCGCAAAGGGCGGCGACGACGAGGACACCGAACTCTGCGATCTTCACTTTATTGTCAATTGCCAGAGCTGCAAAGCCTGGGACAAGGCCGGCCAGGACGAGGAGAGCGACGACGAGGGCTGGATGTCACAGGCCCTCAGCTTCAAGGCGGACAAGTTGGGCAAGGATCTGAGCTACCGCAAAAAGGCCGAGGAGGAGCTCGTGGTGATCGATCCGCGGGCCAAGGCGCGGACCCTCCAGGAGGAGAAGAAAGCCGAAAGGGAAGCTCGGTCGGGCAAGACTGGCAGGGAATGGGATCAGGCAAGGAATGCCAAAATGGCCAAGGCATCTGCACTGGCGGGCCGAGGGGCCCGATAGGATGGATGGCCGCCCGCTGTAGTGATAGTGTTCGTCGCCAACACAATGATGATACCCGTGGAGTTGAGGGCTTGAGAGTGCCAACTTCATCTGAGGCTCCACCCAGCTTGAATCGAGAGACTCCACCCTAGAGGGCATTTCCTGAAGCACGGATGACGTCGTGAGGATGGGGGGTTACTGACGATGATGCTATGACGATGTGGGCCTTCCCAAATGAATTTTTTCCCTTGCGCATTTTGTAGGATGGCCGCGCTGGCGGCCTCGAGAGCAGCTCAGGCCTCTATAGTTGATCGGTTGAGAAAGCTGTTGACTTGCTGTCAGAGCTGCAGACCCTCGTCAACGGGTTGCTGGCGATTGTTTCGTGTTTTTGTTTAGAACAATTCAATATGTAGATATCGAGACTGCTGCTTGCGTAAAGTCCCTATCCTCAGCGTCCACAGTGGGGTAACATCCATCTCTCCCAATGCGAACCTCCGCGGCGCCCACGGCGAAGGTAGGGATGATGACATGGCCCTCCATTGTATGTCATTGGATGAAATTTCCCATGGTCGCCAAGGCCTAGTGGGAGGGACTCTGGCCTCCGGACGCTTTTACAATGTCCCACAGCGGAGGCCACGGGCGGCCACCAGCGCATGGAGCACCTAAACTGACAGTCCCGGTGCCTTTGCCCGTCTAGCGGGCGCGCCTTCACCCCATCTCACCACTTTGCCAGCCTGTGTTTCCTCCGGACGGACCAGCACAGCTCCAGTTCCTGGTGCTCATGCCACGTCACGACCGAAACCATCTTCGACAGCCTTGAGCAGTTGACACTCTGTTTCTTTGGCACAGATTGTCCAGCAGTTGGCCTTCATCTGACCGCTGCCTTGACAGCCCTTTCCTGTGCGGCACAGGCCTTTATTGGCACCCTGACAGGCGCGACACCAGAAGCTGCACCGCAACACCTCGCTGCAGCCCACCCACACCCACTGTCTTGCTGAGCAGCCATTGACCGCAGAACGGGCTGACCGACATCGTGTCGAGACCCTTCAACCAGAACTCCAGATCCAGGCATCACGCAGGCCTTTCACCTTCTCGCCGAGACATCCGTCCTTATTCTGGTGCCAACCCCTCCTGGCCCTTAGCGACCATCGCTTGCGACAAGGGCATCTCTTTGCTCGATAAGCATTACGCGACACCACTGTCGCGGATTGCTTTTGAGAAGGTACAGTAGACATCTTCATCCAAAGCGAAACAACCCGAAGACTCCTGCAATTGGCGCAGTGTCTCACAAAAGACTACAGCCAGGCACGACACATCTGCTCTTTCTACAGACGTGACGCCAGGGAAACACATAGACGGATTATTTAGACGGAAGGACGTCCATCGACCAAGTGCTGGATCGACCGGAATCTCCCCCCCACGACTTTCTGCAGAACGTCGGCGACACATCCTGCCCCGCGCGCAACGCATTTTTTTCCTTCCCACGACCACACGACAAGACTGGCAACGAAGAGAAGGTTGTGCATTTCGCAGCTCGATCATCGTCCGCCCGCAACCCCGCAAGACACCGACGAGGCTTCGAGGCACTCCGCGTACCGCCTGCGCGTCTGCCAGTGAGGCTGCAGGCTTCAACCAGGCTGCGCACCAGTACCCACGAAATCGCCGCGTTCCTGGTCAACCTCACATCGCTCTCCAAGACGTACATCGACAGCTTCATGTACAATTCCATGTCTCCATCGAACCCTCGAAAACGCCCTGCACCTGGTACCGCTCCGTCCATCCCCGTCCCTCCGATGGCGAACCAATTCCCGAGTCCGACGCCCAACGATTTAATGAGGTGGCATAACACCGCAGATGCCGGCGGCTTCGTCGACGGCACGGCGCAGGGCGTGAACCCGTATGGCATGATGCCCCCCCAGTCGCAGCAGCCGTCATCGCAGCAATTACAACAGCCCTACGGCCAGCATCCGACCCCTAGTCCCAACAATGCTCTCGCACGGCGGCAGACGAACCGGGCACTGGTTCCCACCGCCCAGCGCGGCAACTTTGACCCAAACGCCGACCCGTGGGGCTATGCGACCGACGACTCCTCTTCGCTCATCCAACAACCGGGCAATGGCGCCATGAACGAGCAGGATAGCATTGAGGCGCTTGAAGAGGCTGCCCAGAAGGCAAAGCGCGAGTCGCAATCCAAGAGGAAACAAATTCCTCCCTTTGTCCAGAAGCTCAGCAGGTGAGATTTTGCCTTCCAGCCCGTTTCTCTAAACCATGTCGCTGACTTGACGCAGTTTCCTCGATGAGGAGAAGAACGTCGACCTGATCAGATGGTCTGACAAGGGCGATTCGTTCATCGTTCTCGATGAGGACGAATTCGCCAAGACGCTGATACCCGAGCTTTTCAAACACAACAATTATGCATCTTTTGTGCGGCAGCTCAACATGTACGGTTTTCACAAACGAGTCGGTCTGTCGGACAACTCGATGCGCGCGAGTGAGCGCAAAAACAAGAGTCCGAGCGAGTACTCAAACCCGTACTTTCGACGAGGCCACCCTAATCTGCTATGGCTGATCAACAAGCCCAAGAATGGCGGAGGCAAGGGCGGCAACAAGAAGGCGAAGGCACCAGAAGGCGAAGTAGAGAGCGAGGAAGAGGTGGGCTTTGACGAGAACTTGCCCTCGGGCCTGAACATCCCGGCTGCAGCGCAAACCACGCGAGCCCTGCCGCAGAGCAACATGCCACTGGAGAAGAAGGAAATGGCCATGATTCGGGAAGAGCTGGCCAAGGTTCGTGATCAGCAAAAGATCATCCTCGGCGCCATCAACCGCATACAGCGAGAAAATGGGAATCTGTATCAGCAGGCAGCCGTCTTCCAGGAGCAGCACGACCGCCATCAGAACTCGATCAACGCCATCCTTAATTTCCTTGCCAATGTCTTTAGGAAGACGCTGGAAGACCAGAACGGCTCACAGAACGTCAACGAGCTGCTCGCGAGCATCATCCCTGGGTCCATGAACGGCACGATGCCCCAGGGCAGCGTCGTGGACTTGGGCGATTTCGTGCAGGCGCAGACCAACGGCCCGAGCGGCATGGCCGCCCCGAAGCGGGCGAGGGGTCTACTGCCACCAATCCCTAACAGCAACGCCGGCCGCGCCAGCACCGTCTCCTCGACGCCGTCAGCGGCCCCGACACCGCAGACGTTTGGCCACCACAACGCTGAGCCTGGCTCGGTGACGGAGCTGTTTGATACACCCGACAACACCAACTCTCCCGATTACCTAGCGCAGGAGCTGAAGTCAAACCCCCACGAAAGCATGATGAAGATCATCCAAGACACCAACGCCAACAACAACACAACAGGGGTTGACCTTCCTGACGTTGTCGCCAACACGCCCACGACAATGACCAACGACCAACGCCAGCAAATGCTCAATAACATGATGGCGCAAACTTCCGAGCAACCGTCAAGCGGCATCCCCGCCGCCGCCGGCCCCAACACATCCACCCCCTCCTTCCCTACTGCCAACATAACCGACTCGGCCTCCAAGGCCACCGCGCCCGATTTCTCCCTGTCTCCTGTCATGGGATCCAACCCGCAACCGCCGAGCCTCAGCAGCATCAATTACAACAGCGAAGAACTGGACGCCCTGCGTCGCATGTCACAGGACAACACGGACAAGATCCACCACCTGCAGAGCATGCTCGGCCCCTTGAGCCCTTCGGGCCGCATACCGGGTCTCGACGAATCGGACAACACGAACAACTATTTCGATAACGGTGCCATCGATGCCGGCCTCGACTTGGATCAGTACCTCGACTCGGACGCCTTCAATGACACGGGACCCTTCTCTGGCCTCGACTTCAACGCCGCCAACGCCCCCGAATTCGACTTTAGCCTGCTCGACGCCAACAATGCCGCGGCCGCCGGCACCAGCGCTCCCGGCACCGGCTCAGGCCTCACGCCCGGCGCCGCGGGCCGCGTCCATGACGTGGGCAGCACGGGCCATAACACGCCTAGCCCGGCGGGCACGGAGGAGATTCCGCGGGACGAGCTGGCTGGATACGACGGCAGCCCGCGGGACCTGAAGCGACGGCGCGTGGATTGAGGCACGTGAACGGCGGCAGGCTCTCTTTTTTTCTTTTTTTTTCTTTTTTTTCCGCCGGTGGCAGCTAAAAATGGGAACAAAAAAGGCGAGAGGCAAAGACCAAGAGGTGATGGGCGGCGACATGGTGTTTTCTGGTTCTTCTTTCCAACGTATTTTTTTCTGTTTCCTTTTTCGCTGGGTTGTGGACTCGGTTGAGACAAGATATCCCCTGGTGGTGTTTTTTCCCCCGCCCAAAGGCTTTCTGTTCTTCCTTTGTGGTAGGAATGGGACAGAGGAACGAGGCAGGCGGGCGGGCGGGCGGGCTGTTGGGCTTGGAAGGACGGGCTGGTGAGTTGACGGCAAAGAAGAAAAACATGGCGTGGTTCGCTGGAAAATGATGGTCATGGCATTGGGAGCCCGGGGCGGCAGGATGGCTCGGCTCGACTCGTCATGCTTTCTCTCTATCCGTAGCAAATTTTGTCCACGTTGATGAATATGGACTTGATTCGAGCTACACGTCGTGATTTCCCTGCATGGTGCTTGCTGCCGTGCTTGGAGAATGACAAACCTGGTCTCTTGACATGCTTCCGAGTCAAAACATGTACACTTCTCACACCATCTTCTCCGTAACCTAAAAGCCACCACATAGTCTCTTGAGCGACATGCATCCTATCAAAGACTACAGGCATGTGTGAATTGTTGATCTTGAGAAATACCCGCTGCGGCTGAACGTAAAAGCTGACCACGCCGTTCTCATGAAGACGCCAGGTCACGCCTTTCACCATAAACTCAACAGCCCATCATCCAGGTTGTAGAAAACTCATCCTGATGCGAGTTCAAACTTCTCTTCCCGCGCGATCTCTTCGGCTTCTGCATTCCGAGTAATCGTACAAAGTCATTCCTCGCCACGTAAACAAAAGTAAGGAAAACAAGCTAACTCTTCTGGACCCTTCATTCGCATTTTGTAATAAACCCATGACGGACTCTGGTCCGTCCGATTTGTAATGAACCAAGTTGAACGCCAGTCTAACGAGATGAGAAACAGGGAGAAAATCGGTGTCGTACATCCAGGATGACACGAGGCCTGGACCGAAGTGAAAACAAGTGTAAAGGGGGTATAGTCCGAATATGTCGCCAAAGGGCTTTGAATACCGTCCGCGCCAAACAAATCATGTAGGCTCCGCCCCATAATTGAACAGTCTGAGAGTGAAGTGTCGCAAACGCGAAGCAAGGGAAAATGGGGGTGATAGTGAGAACAACAGCGGCAGAACAACATCGCAGAAGGCGTGCATCAGAACGACGGCTTCGTAAGAAGGCGGTACTCGATGTAATCCTCGCCATCAATACTGATGAGGGAGCCCGTCGACACGAGTTTGCCAGCGAAATTACCGGTAGGCTTGCGCTCGTACCGAATACCTTCATGATACTTGACTTCGTTGCCGTTAGCCACTGGCGTATGGACAGGAGGTGGGGCCTGAACGGGAGCCGGGGGAGGCGGCAGCTGCTGGACCTTATTGCGTTGCTCCTCCTGCATCTGCCATACGCTCTCAAGACGTTGCAGGTCATCGTGCGCGTGGAATGAGTGTCCAAGGCTCGCACGACTATGGTTATTGTTCACCATTTGCATGGGGGGTAATTGGCTGCCGTGCTGCATCGGCATGCCCAGATTGGCGTTGGCAGCAGCAGCCTCCCGTTCTAGAGCAAACTGAGCCCTGCGAACCTCGGCCTGCTCAAGCCGTCCTATCTCCCGACGAGCGTGAGTATCCATATCCCTCCGTGCAGCAAGGGGAGTCTTTGATGACTGGCGACTCTCGAGGTTTGGCAGCGAGTGTCGTCCGTGAGGGGCATCTGGACGGCGACCGTTGCTCCTGAGTTCTTGACCATTGAACACAGTCTTCATGTCCTGCTTGGAATCGACATAGGCATCGTTCATATCTGCGTCCTCCGGCCCGGGCACATCATCGTCATGTCGGCTATGAACACCATTCCCGTTGGCGGCGGCGCCCGGTGGGGGGACGATCTTGACGCCGTGCATGACACGCTGTTGCGCAATGTAGACGGCATGGGTCTCGTTGCGAACCTTTTGCGCTTCCGTCTCGCCTCGGTCAATCTGGTATTGGCGAACCCGGACGTACTCTTTCACCTCTGTTCGGCTTAGATCTTTGAGATGCGGCTCTGGCTCCATCTCAGGCCATTGGATCCACAGAGCGCCTGCGCCCACAGGGAAGTTTCCATCAACATAGCGCCCGTCTCGAGTCTCACGAACAACCTTGACCCGGAACATGTCGTTTGTGCCGAGAATGCCGAGAACCGCATGGCGATCGCGTTCGTTCGGCGCGTTGCTGGGCTTCCAATACCCGACGACGATCCTGGTTGGGCGGGTTCCCCAGAGGGCCTCGAACACGGGCACGGGAGAAATTCTCTCGCTGCTTTCAGGATGGTCGGGCAGACTGCGCCTAGGACCGACCTGAGAGTGCATCGGAGGAAGCTCCTGCGCCAGAGCGTGCCTCATTGGCGGTTGGTGCTGGCCCTGTGCTTGGGAACTCAGTATCGGCCCCCCACCGCTAATCGTGCCAACGCCACTCTGAGGGGTTGGGCCAAGCTTTCGCCGCTTAGCGATCTCAGAACGACTGCAGATGACAGCGTCCTCGGGGATCGTGAGACCGTAGGCCACAGCCGGGGTAGGCGCCGTTTCGGAGGCCGGGTTTCTCTCCAGGCGACGTCGCGCCTCTGCAACAGCGAGCATGTCGTTTTGTCGCTTCGTCTCGGACGATTCTCCCTCTACACCGGCCCTTTGCTTGACGAACTCTTTAATGTGGTGATGGTTGAGCCCGACAAGTTGAGGCTCGAAAACGACGCGCTCAAATGTCACCCAGCTACCACCGGGGCCAGGAGGCACTGGATACTTCTTGGTGTCAACGGGCTGACGCTTGCGGTTGACGTCGGCAATTCGTGTTCGCAACCTTTCTCGCACGTCAATGAAGCCGACGACAGCGTGCTTCTCAGCCTCGTCAGGATGCTGAGAGTCGCGCCAGTATCCAAGAATGACAGTTTTGGAATCAGCACCCGCAGGGCGACGGATCGGCTTTGCGCGGGAGATGGGCGTGTCGTCTGTGGGCGGGCTTCCTTCCTCTTCGTCATCCGCAGGAACGTTTGACGCTGTCAGCTGTCTCTTGCGCGTGGGATAAGGGGACGTTTGCGGTCGATAGGGCAGATCCTCATCGGCGTCGCCCATGGTTTCGTCTTCTTGGTCGGAAACCACACGGAAAGGCGAAGACTTGTCGGCACCATTACGATTAGAGCTCACCACGATTTCGTCGCCTGAGGCTGGGTCGTCATGAGTTGGGCTGGGAATGTGGTCAGGCGGCGGAGTGAGGTCGTCATCGTCTTCCAGTTGGGCATTGTTGACAGGGGTTCTGGAAGCAGACTCGATGAGCAAGGCTTTCAGAGCGGTCTGGGGAAGGCCTGTCTTGACTGACTCGGCAGGCTTCGTATCATCGGGAACTTGGCTGTCTAATAAAGGGGCAGAGGCCTCGTTCTTGACCTCAGAGGTGGTGGATTCCATTTCAGAGGATTTCAGATTGAATTGCGGCCAGATGACTGACGAAAGCGTTAGCATCGTGTCTGCCTAGAAGAAAAGAAAGGAAGAAAAAAACTGGGTGATGAGGGTCATGATGAGAACAGATTGAAGAGACGCATGGTGGCATGGAAAATGGTGGCATGCTATAGAGGAGGGGTCATATGGGTGGGCGATGAAAGCAATACGAGCATGAGGGCCGACGCCGTTCAACATTTGGAGGGAAGGTATCCATCAGGGGCCGAGGAACAAAAGCGAGGCAGCAACACTTGCATTATGAGTGAACCATGACATGCTAAGACGAGAAAAGTAAAAAGGTAACTTACCAGCACAGGGTGGCGGCGGCGCAGTCACGAGTCACCAACTGCAGATGAGAATGGGTTCCGAAGAACGACGTATAGTATCGGTCGCAAACAGGGCAGAGAGAGGAATAAGATGACCAGAGCTACGACTCAATAGAGTTCAGCGTGTGACCCTGCAAAGCGAAAGAAGAAGAGAAGAGGCTCGGGTGCCGGGTGAACCGAGACGTGACTTCTGTCAAGACACCCCAGTTCGTACTCGGTGATAGGACGGGAAGCGGAAATGTTGTCTGTACGACACGTAGTCTGTGATGGGGGTTACAAAAACAGAAAAAGAAAAGTCGGATGACGAAGAGGGAAAGGCAAGATTGCAAAGAGTTGCGCCTCGATGGGGAGGCTGGTGTACTCAGATGGACAGAGTGTTCACACAAAGACAGCGTTCTGGTGATGGTAGTAGATGGATGTGACGCGGCTGTTGCGTTGGGGGAGTGGGCGGGTGGTAGGTGGTTGCAAGTGTGAAGGGTGTTGTGTGGGTTGTAGGGCGTCGATGATGTAAGCGATTGAAGGGGAGCGGCGCCTGAGGCTTCCCTTTCAGTGAAGTGGAGAGAGATTATGGTCTCGAGGTGTCTTATTATGTTGTTGGTGTTCCAAATTACGTGAATTGGGAAGGGGGGGATGTGGTCGGCTTATGTCGTCCAATGAGGGTTAGCGTGGGTAATGCCTTTCCTTCAGAGCTGAATGTTGTTTCCCAGTTGAGGTGGGACTTTGAGTCGAAGCAGGCACGTCGTGGCTTGGGCGGGAAGGTTCCGATCGAGGAAAGAGAGATGGGGCGGGGGGCGGGTCTGTGTGTGTGTGTGTGTGTGTTTGTTCCCTTAAGTTCCAGTGGACCAGCTGGTCTGCTTGTGTGGATGTGGGTGTGCGTGTGCGTGCGAGAGCGCGTATGTGTGCATCTGTCGTATGGAGGGAAAAGAGAGGGAAAAGGCAAGTCAAGGGGAAGGGAAGGGAGAAAGGGTGGGGGGTTGTGGTATTAGTGTGTGACAAGGAGTGAGACGAAGCTCGCGGACTCAGTCATCATCAGTCAGTCAAGGTAATGACAATGTGATCACTGACCAAACCCGGCTCGGAACTTTCACTTAGAGAACCTAGGCACTCGGCAGACCCCTAGAAAGTCCTGAAGACACGAAGACCAAGCGAAATCTAGATAGTGCGCCCCAACCGATAACCTGGGACAATTGGAGTGGAGCCATGGCTTTGACCATCGAGTGTGTTTGGGGGATAACTTTTGAACAAGGTTGATGAAATGCATGTATTTGGTTAGTGCGAGGCTGATGGATTGTTATTCAAACCGGGGGGGGAGAGGGGGGGCCATGGAAGAGGACAGACAGCAGCGACAGGAACTTTCTGGGTGGGTTCGGCATGAGCAACTTTTTTTTTCCCTTAAACGATGGAAAGGAGGGTACGAGGGTGAGGCAGTTGCAGCCGACTGGGTTTGTCAGAGTTTGCAAGAACTTACTCTCATGGCAATGCAAGGCAGGTAAGTAGAGTCGAGACGAGAGCAATTAAAGTGTTCCGGAATTATAGCGGGGGCATGCCAGCCAGCCACACAGCCCACCACCACTCACCATCCACAGCGACCATCACTCAAGCGAGTCGTGGCTCACCTTGGCCCAACAGCAGAGACACACATAGACAGACATACGCAAACGCAAACGCACACTCATGGTACACATCATACCCCAACACACCTCGACACCAAGTAGCGGGTTACCGACCAATTGGTTCCGGTCGACGTTCCCCGACATGGCCCCAGCCAGCCCATGCTCTTTCTGGCTATATAGGCGGTCCCACCTTGGACCACCCACCATCACCACCAGCCCACCAAAATCCTCCAGTCTGTTATCGGTACTTTCGCCAGGCAGATAGGTAGTGGGTGCCTTGGTTATGCGCTATTCCGCCGCTGCAGCAGTGAACTCATCGCTCCTTGAGTTCGGAAGTCAGTGGCCTGCTGCGACCTGCTGACTCGATCCGGACATGACCTCGTCTAGCCTCACCATCCCCGGCCTGTTGAGAGCCACGTTGGGAACAGCCCTCGAGATGGAGGAATAGGACAATTGCTAACAGACGGTGTTCCATGCCAAGCCACAGACGATCACATCACTCAGCCTGGTGGGAAACCCAATGCACACGCACAGTGCGTCAAGACTTCAGGTTCACATTGGCCCCTTCGGCGCAGATACCCACAGATTCACCTGCGTGCGCATTCCCAGACCGCATGCTGAGCGCTCTGCAATCCCCATTCCGAAAATGCTAGTGTCAGGGCTTGAGTGGTAGGGTGACTGACTGACTGGCCACTTTACCCCAGATCCCGACTCCAATACCCGAATCAACGTCACAAACGCGCATGTCCTCTGGTTCCATGACTCGTCAATGAAAATAAAATGAAAAGAAGAAAAAAAAAAAAGCTTTTTGAAGTGACTAGCAAGAACTGAAGAATGTCAATGGCGCCAACACTAAACCGACCAACTTGCGCGTCTTGCGAGTGAGTGTCCACAGCTCGCAAGCATCCCTCGGCCCAGAGCTGTCGAGTTATGAGGCCCGCCGGCATCACTGGTTCGATCTGCTGATCCAAACCTGCAGGCGAGGTCCAAGCCTGCCTTTGCTGCCAAAGATACAGGTGCAAAAGACTGCAGCGTTACCCTTGACTGTCGGAGCACGCCCTTGGCCAAGTTGGAGTGGGATCGACTATCGGACTTTTACGGCTGACATGTCCACACCTCCTTTTCTCGTCACGCCAACCCTTGCCAATACCAGACCCTTGTCAGCGTTGATCAAAGTGCACACGCCAACCGCAATGGATCGCATATTTCGGGACTTCGCCTACTGGCCATGGGGGGACAGAGAGAGTGCCATGCCGAAACCGAGCCCGAGGGAGCAAAGGTAAAATCTCAGATAGAAGTATCCAATCTCCAACAAACCCAAAACACTTGCCGATGGCTGTGCGGCATACTTGCCTCTGCGTCGTTTCCTGCAAAACCGAATCACGTGGGTTCGACATCGTTCAGTCTCCTCACAGGTTCCTCCACCTCTGCCCTGTCGCATGTACAACTCGAAACCAAGGATGCCTTTGGCACCCCCCCTGCCGACCCAGAGCCTTGAAGTTTTGAACTAGCCCCACATTGAACTGGGCAGAACACTTGGCCAGAGAGAGCGGGACGCCAGAGCAAAGTCTGATGCAATTGCTACCCCTGCCCAACAAAGGTTCCCATCCACCGGTGTTGGAGAATCCGGCCAGCCATGGCAATATGTGACAGCTCACGCTGACCTCACAGAATTGCCACCATCCCATCATCAGGAGGTTTCCTGCGGTGGTACATGTAGCTGCTACACTCGCCCGACTTCCGAAATTGGAGGCGCGTTATTGAGTGTGTGTTGGTCGAAGGATGGGTGGCATGATCGCCGGCCTTGCCATGCAAGTCCAACGTTTGATGGCATCATCCACTCGTTGCGGCGCGGCAATTGACCCTGGCTCTTGGCCCCTTCCCACGTCAGTCTTTTTCTTCCTTTTCGGGCGCGACTCACTGATCGAGGAGACAACTGAGTACAGAGTACCATGTAGGCTAGCGAGCCTGCAAGACAGTCAAGAAAGACAAGACAGAACAGACCCTGGACCGGGATCATGCAGAAGCGATAATCTAACCAACTAAATCCTCGGCCCCGCCCCGGCCCCTTCTGGAACCAATTCCGCTCTTTCGACTGTGTCAATAGGACCATCCGCGCCGTAACGTGGCTGCACGTCTGACATGATTGATATCTAGCCCCCCAAGGCGGCGCCGCGCTGACACTTGGTTCAGGGATTTGCGCGAGCTGCCCATTTGCGAAACCGTGCGCCAGAAGCAACACCCACCAAAGTGCCCGTTTCCCTCATGATAAGCATTTGCATTGTCACACGTCCAAGCGAGCCACAATCACGACCTGACGCATGTGGATGGCGTGCGTGCGCCGCAAACCTTTTCGTCTACGACGAAGCAACAATCGGACATGGCCAAAAGCGGCAACAGCGAACGTAGCCGAAACAACTTTGCCGGCTAAACAGGTGCCGATACCACACTGTATTTGATGCGACTCTGGTGGCAATACACACACACATACACACCACTTTCTTCGCACTGGACCGGCCAACGTCCTGGACAAACTGCACAACAGACCACAGGCCCCAGCTGAGCGGAACCCCTTCTGATGAAACGGGGTTTGAACCAAGCTGCCCAATCATCACATCACTAGTGCAAGGTATCCGAAAGTGTAAAGTGAGGTTCCACCAGTCAGCGAATTGCCAAGTCCACCGAGACAACATCATTCTACAGTTGGTCTCCTCGGTCCTTGGGTGCCCTCATAATGTCTTACGTACAAGTGCCTACTCCATGATGGCTTAGCTGGGTGTTGACTACTCTCGATCTATCGATTCTTCTTTGGCCACCTCTATCGCACTCGCCCCGCTCTGCCTCATGACGAAGCACGAGCAAACTTGGGGTGCCGTTGCAAAGTATTCCGCTCATCAGCGCCACGAGACAACGCATGCTTCTTTCTTTGCCAACCTATCGACTGGCCGGCCGAACTAGTTGGTTGGCTGGCTGGTTGGTTGGCAGTTTGGCACACTCGACATCCCAGCCATCTACATTTCTCGCTGCACGTAGGTTCTCATGTGATTCAAGCCCCTGCAAGCAATGCACAGCGTGGGTCAGTCATCATGTTGGCAACATGCGCCTCGCGACGTACGGACAAATAGAGCGCGCACGTCTCAGGACCGATCGACACGCAGGCTCTTCCAGTTTGAGCAGCATTCGGCCGGCTGGCGGTCTACCAGACGGTGAACAGAGGAGACGATGGAATACTCGCTTGTTCATTTCCCGCGTTTGGAGCGGAAAGCGGTGATAAGACCCCGGCCGCATGGCGGATGAGTATGACACCAGCCAGTTGACTCGATTCTGTTCTGTCTACCCATCTCACCTACATGTACATAGTTTCCACGCTCTAGCCCCACAGTGGAAGCACCTAACGTCAATCTAGCTTCAATGGCCCGGCTCACAAGCCACGAGATTTGCGCTCCTCGCCCCAGGCGTACAGCTTGGCGTGCCTCTCTACAACCGTCTCCTCGCACCCGACCAGGTGGTCCGCTGGGACATGGGACGCGAAGGATCGCGAACGGAGCCCCATCTTGCGACGCAGGGTTAAGGGCTGTCGGGTCGTCTTGCCAATGAACAGAGGCAGTGCCACCAATCTGGCCCTATCAGTTGTGCGCCCATGCACATCCAGTCCTGTTTACCTCCAGCCAACTTCTCAGGAGCGCGTATGCAGGCCACCTGGATAAGAAGGGCCCTAGGCTGCATGTGATTTCTTACTCCTGACTAAAGAGGACGTTCCAGTTCGCTCGTCTCCCTCTGCCACTTGCGTACAATGGCATGACTCACTCTGGCTGAGGTCCATACAATTCTTTGCTTGTGACGAAGACCCCCCGGGCGGGGCCCGGATCGCGATGAACAATGATGCGCGTATGGCAAGCTGTTTGTGTCGATCCCCAGTGGCTTTTTGCTTGCTTCTCGCGATGCTCGGGTTCAGGCGCAAACAGCGGCCATGGCCTCGGACATCCTGATGAGAGAGGGTGAATGAGTGAAGGATCAAGGCCAAGCACGTAAGGCGTCATCAGACAGCGCGGATTGTGTGTCTCACGCGGCATGCCGCTAGGAGCATCGGCAAACTGCTGCAGCTCGGCCTGGCTGCAACCTCAGCTCGTGCGGATGCTCTCTCGCCTCATCTCCGACCACGTCCACCACGGCCCCTACCTCCTCTTCCGCCGCGGCCTCCGCCCCTCTTCCCACCTCGGCCTCGGTTCGGCAGGTCGAAGCGCTCGTACAGCTTCTCGTCGGCGAAGGCGGCCTGGCCGAATCGCATAAAATTGACGAGGCCGCGGTCGACGACGGAGATGAGCACGTTGCGATGGCCGTGTTTGAGGCGCGGGTAGAAGCGCCCCGGCGCCGAGAGCGACGCGTCTGCGGGGTCATAGGGCGTCGAGTCGAAGAGAGCTTCGAGCTGCTCCAGCTCCGGAACGAACGTGTCCCTGGCGTCGACGACGGCGATGCGCAGGTCGGGCGGTGGCGGATCGCTTTTGGAGAAGATTGGGTGCTTGGACGGGCGCCAGACATGGAAGAAGACCTTGAAAGGATCCTCGGGCGCGGCTGTATCAGCCGCCTTCTCGCGGGGGTCGAAGCGAGGGATGAGTTCGAGCTGTTTGTATATCGGGGCGTATTTACGGTAGAGACCGGGCCGGACGAGGGGGCCGAAGGGAGGCGCCTGGCGGCCACGCTCCGGTCGGCTCAAGAGGGAGAAGAGCCATTGCCAGACAGACTTTGGTTGGGTTGATGCCGGTGAGGGTGCAGCCTGGGTGGCCGTCTCGCCCGCGGGCGCCCGCTGGACGTGGTAACCGCCTCTCTTGAGGTGTGCGTAGACCTGGTATTTCGGCAACGTGATCTTTCCGCGCTCGCCCTCGACGCCGATGAGAAGCGCATAGGCTGCTTGCAGGCTGAGGGGAACGCCATCGGCGAACTCGTCGTCGTCCTCCTCCTCTTCTTCTCTATCCGCCTCTGGCTCTCCGTCAGCCGGCGCGCCGCTGTGGTTGTCGTCGCCCCGCTGTGCAGTCGTCTTGCCGCCCGTCATCGCGCCCCTGCTCCTCTTGATCGCGAGCCCCGGCATCAGCTCCTGCAGCGTCCTGTCGGGCCACCACAGGTCCAAGGACCCGCGCTCGAGCATGAACAGCGCCTCCTCGGGCAGCAGCCAGACCTTGCCGACGGCCGGGCTCGGCGGCTTCATGCCGCGCACGGTGCGCCCGACGGACCTGTTCTGGGGGCCCTTGAGCTCCTCCAGCACGACGACCCTGTCGGCGGCGTGCAGCGCCGGGTCGAGGGCGGCGACGAACTCGGGCCGCGCCGTGGCGAGCTCGGCGAGGGCGGCGGGCCAGTAGTCGGCAAAGAGCCAGCCGCGGTTCCAGTCGCCCGTGTGCAGGCGCGTGTAGGCGAGGACGTCCTCGATGACACGGCGCGACGTCTCGAGGGCGGCGTCCTGGGCGCGCGTGCCGTGCGCCTCAAAGTCCTTCTGCCCCTTGCGGATCGTCTGCGAGGACACGCCCTTTTTGGAGAACATGGAGGCGAAGAGGGCCATGTCGAAGGGGGCGTCGGCCGGGTCGTCTTCGTTGTCGTGGGCGTCGGGGTCGCCATTGTTGGCGCTGGCGATGCCCTTGCCTGCGAGCGGCGCCGGCGCCGGCGACGGCGTGAGGAACGGGTTGTCGTCGTCGTCGAGGGGCATGGTCGGAGAGAGAGGGGGGGGACCTTCGGTTTCCGGTTGGCGTGTTCGTAGAGAGGGATGACACGGTGGGCGGTTTCGTCTTTTGGTGGTCGTCGATGCAAGGCGGGAATGGGCGAGACAAAAATCGGGAAAAGTGCCCGGGCGGAAGCTACCCCAATCCAGTCTCCAACGAACCCCGCGCTCCGCACTGACCTGCGTCGACAGCTTCACCATGGGATGGTGGGATGAGTCCTGGTTGACTGGATGGGCGGTGCTGTAGGTGTCAATTGGCCTTGTGTCTCTTTTCTGCCGTTCCTCCCGATGACTGTTCCTCCCGATGACTGTTCCTCCTGATGACCCTCGCCCTGGTGTGCGGCGAAGATGACAATGTTTCTCTCGAGATCTGAAGTACGAGCTGTCATCACGGGACCAAACGTCCTCTGTGAAATCTCGTGAAGAGTGGTCAAATGAATCATGATCTTCAGTTGCCATTGATCTGTCTTGAACGTCTTACTCTTCCCTGCCTTTTTTGGAGGGAGGGAGAGAGAGAGAGAGGCAGACGTCTCTAGCCGTTTATTGTCAGCACCGGTCGAAATCCCACTCATCCGATGTGACAGTCAACAATCTACCTGCGTGTCCCTAGCTGCAGCTTCCCAAGTTCAGTTCTCCTAAATCACAGGAGAGTTTGGTGAAAACCGAAAAAATGAATGCTTTGTTGAGTCACGCCCGACGCTGCCCACCCCAGATCCCGAAGCTCACCATTCATGTGTACATGGAGACTCGAGCACCTAAGCCAGAAGTGTTTCCCACACTGACAGATTCCCAAAATATGATGGCAAGAAGTTTAATCCAGGGAAGCCCTAGGGGCCCATGGTTTCACGTCTACACCAAGTACGTCTGAATCACTCGAAGAGCGCTGATTGATGCGCAGTCAGATCATCACCCACAGATTCAGGCGACGCCCGCTTGCAGAGTATGACGGCTCCCTCCTCTTAAAAGACCCTGAAAAGAGACTCATGCGTAGAGAGTGCATAACAGGACGAACAAGTGGCCTCGGGTTGAGACGAAGGGACCTGGCCTCGCCGCATGAAAAGCCTGCCCCGCCACGAACCCCCCAAGCTGTGCGCATCACGGCTCGTGGCTCGATGTGGCATTGTTGCCAGGACAGGATGGACTGAACCATAGACGGCGCAAGCGAGGCCCCATGCCATGATAGCTACCGAATAAACCTTTCGTAGACGATGCGTGCGACGTCAAGTCCAGCAAAGCGCTCCTGACACGCACAGCAGAACACGATCGCCCATGTCCGACGCAACCTGGCAGGACGGCATGCATTGAATCCAAATGAAAGGATACCGCAGGCTTTGGCACCACACTTTCTCGTGTCACACGTATGATAGTACAGTAAACACCCCGTGTAGCAATCCCATAGTGCAATGAGGCCACACTGAGTGTACATGAGCCCCACCTTCGGACACTCTTCTCACCGAACCCCAATCGGAGAGGTGGCCGAGTGGTTAAGGCGCTGGTTTTAGGTATATCTCGATATTCCACCAGTGGGAAACCGCGCGAGTTCGAATCTCGTCCTCTTCAGATTTCCTTTTGGATGCCCACCGTCCTTGTGTTTTGTCCTCGGATTGTCTCGTAGTCCCCTATTTTTGTCCATGATTTTGATGCGTCGCGTTGGAAGTGTGCGGGCTCAGCATAGTGCTGCACATACCGTCGCGACGAAATATTAACTGGTTCGAATCTCCCCGCAAGGACATGGCAACCGATCGCGGTTCTGATACAGACACATCACCAGCCGAAGAGTAGGCCTGCCGCTCCACGGCAAAGCACTCATGTCATCCAATGTTGCACTTGACAACCTCAGCCTACAGGGCTACCCTCACAGGAGAAATCCGTCTGTAATCAGGAATAATTCATTGTTTCGCTTTGCACCAGACGCCCCGAAACGTCCGTCTATCTCCTCTACCGCACCCGCAAAGCCGGCTCATCATGCTGCTGCACCGTACATCCGTCGCTGCACTCAGCCAGCCGGCAGGTTGGCCGCCGCTCGCCTATCCTACCGGCCGCCCTGCATCATCGTCAAAGCTCGTTTCACGTCATGATCATATGTACGTCCGGCCGCCCTCCGGTCGCCGCCTGGGCTCCCCGCCAGAGAGCCTGCCATGATGCGTCCGCGCTGCCCGTCTCCTAGCCACAGATGGCACCGATTTTCTCCCCATCCCCCGCCGGTGCGCTGCTCTGCATCCCGGCGTATTCTTTGCCGGGCGCGTATTCTTTGCCGGGCGCGTAGAAGCTTCTGGCCGTCGGGACGTGGCTTCCTCCACATAACAGCAGTGACCGTCTGTTCGCAAGTGCGAAAGCTCACTTGATGGTGCAGGGTCACAGTGTCGTGCCAATACTGCCCTCGGCGTAGGAAGAGGCTGCTTGCTGTAGATAGGCCCTGCGGACGCTCTCCAGCCTCCACGGCAGACGGCGAGTGAGGGCGGGGCCTGGACAGTCGGAAGAGTGCCGTTCGTGTATGCCGATGGAACGGCCGCCCATGCGCCGGGTCTTCTCCGCGACCGACGGCAGGAGAATGAGTTTTTGTTGGTTTCATTATTCTCGTACCCCGCTGACGATAGCCTCGCTCACTCGATGAGCGGCTTTTTCTGGCCCCCCACGATACACAACCCCAGCGTGTGGAGGGCCTCCCTGTCGTTGGCCAATATGATGCTCCTCGCCGGGAGCATGGGGTTGTTCGGGTCGACGTGCGACGCGTCCTTGGCGGCCTGCTCGATGGCGTCCATCTCCTCCTTGCAGCCCTGCTGGTCCATGGGGCAGATGACGAGCGGCACCCGGGCCGTGACGTCGCGCGCGGAGCTCAGCTGCGCCTGGAGCCAGTTAGTCAGTCCGTCCGTCCGTCCGTCCGTTGGCCAGGCCACGTAGCACGTCCCATATATGCAGGACAGGTGAAGGGGGCGGGACCTACCTTGACGGTCAAATAAAACTCAATTTTGTAGAGGGTCGATGTTGTCGTGAACGACATGACCTCGTACATGGGGAACGCTGGCTTGCCGCGCCTCACGATGCCGTCCGGGTCGCGCAGGTCCTTGGAGGGAAACACGAGCCCGAGGTTGGTGGCGTAGCCGGCCTCGGGCAGCTTCGCGGCCACGGACTGCACGTGCTTCGCAATCTTGTTGACCTTTTTCTGGGGCTCGTCGCCCTCGGGGTTGTAGGTGATCTCCTCGTCGATGGAGACGGTGATCTTTTGTATGGTGACCTTCATGGCCTTCTTCATCCAGTCCGGGTTCGGCACGAGCTTGATGTACACGGTGATGGGGTCGAGGGGCCCATAGCTCCACTTGGGCACGGAGATGCCGAGGGTGACGACGCTGTCGGACGTGTTGGTCCTCGTCTCGGGCTTGTTGTACATGCCAAAGGTCGACAGGGTGTCGTAGCGCTGCAGCGGCATGGGGAAGGCGTACTTGTTCTGGACGCTGTGGCCCTGCTGGACGGTGACGACCAGCTCGTAGAACGTCTCGGCGGTGCGGCTCGGCAGCTGGAGCGAGGCGGGGGGGATGCGGCGGTTTGTCTCCTCACCGCCGCGGCCGAAGGGGATGAAGAGGACGAAGGGCAGGTCCATGGCGATGACGCTCTCGGCCTCGCGACCGGTCTGGCAGCGGAAGAGCAGGAGCTCTTTGCCGACGACGTCGGTGGTCTCGCGGCGCGGCGTGCCCAGGTGGCGCTTGGCGACATTCTCGGCGGCGGGGTGGATGGTTTCGCGGCGCTGCAGGCAGATGCGCACGAGGGAGACGGCTACGGGCAGGGAGAAGCCCTGGGAGGGGCGGATCTCGACCTTGCCTTCGATTCGGGGCTGAGAGGGGGCAGGCGCATGCGGTCAGCAAAGGTATTGTGTACAGCGCGAGAGGTTCCGTCGTCTCGTTGCTTGCCCCGACGGCGGCGCATGGGCAACACATACACAGAGAGGCAGACGGGGACACATCCAGAGAGAGAGAGGGGAGAGGGAAGAAAGAGAGAGAGAGACAGAGAGACAGAGGACGCACTAATGTTGCTGATATGCCCGGGTAGCCGACGAGGAAGTTGCTATTCGGCGGGCCAGAGACCCTCACGAAGGCGGCCATGGTGCCGTGATCGCCAGGGTCCAGGGCGCGCGGGCGATTGCCTCAAGACGTTGTCTGTCGGTGGGTTTCAGACGTTCAGTCTGGCTAGGACGAGCGGCACGGCCCGGTGGTGTTGGCGGCGTGGATTTGGTTACTGCTGAGCAGGCAGAGCTGCCGTCGGAGGTGCTCTCATGCGTAGGGCGCGGGGGGGGGAGGGTTGGAGATATCGAGGAGCTCGGGCGTGGGGTGGTTCGTAGAAATGAGGGCGTCCCGATGACGGTGGATGGGGTTCGCGGTTCGGCCAAGGCTGTGGGTGGGTGTCGTGGGCGTGGTGGGCAAGCTGAGCTTGGCAGAAGGTATTACATGCTCGAGACGGCACCAAGAGGAGGAGAGGGGACTCTGCGGCGTTGTCGTGTGCGACTCGGAGGCGGGTTTTCGTTCGTCGTGTGAGGCAGGTCGAGGTTCCAAATTGCGAGCAAAGGCAGGGCCAAGGCCGGTGGAGGGCAGCTAGACGGTTTCGATGAAAGCGTAAACACTGTAGGTGGCAATGCAGTTATGTCCAGTAAGAAGAAGAGGCTCTCAGAGGGTGTGTGGGAGGGGGGGCAGAGCCGATGGCGAGGCAGAGCAGAGCAGAGGCAGAGCAGAGGCAGAGCAGAGGCAGATAGATAGATAGGTAGATGCAGAGGCCGAGATGCAGCAAGCAGGCAAACAGGTAAGACAGTAGGTAAGCAGCTCTGAGTGGTTCGCGGTACGGCGTACGCAGTATGCAGTACGGACGGAGTACAAGAGTGTGCCACTGCTGTGTTGTGCTTGCAACATTGGGTGGGCATAGACGAGAGCAATCAATCATGCAGCTTTGTGCTTGGGTCGGATGTTTACCCGCCAGACGAATGATGCTCGTGCGGAGTACTGTCTAGGTACTGGGGCCGTGACGGTGGATTATAGTGCCCAAGCTCCCAGTTCAGCGCTGAGCCCGCTGCAACTGCTCTTACCCCAGCTGCTGTTGCTGGGAGCACCTGGGGCCTCTTGGGCACTGAGCCAGGCACCGACGTGGGGCGGGCTCCCAGGTCGTCATCATAGCCCCCCTCCTCCGAGCTTTACCTTTACCTCAGCTCAGCTCAGGTAGGGGGACCCAGAGGACACTCGCTAGCTCTGTCAACAAAGGGCCTAACCCACGGCAACCGAGCCTGTCGTGTTGCCTCATTCGATACAGCCTCGTCACCCATCTCCATCTAGCCATGTTTCTAAGGATGCAAGCTTTGGTCCGGCTGCGGCTCGGCCGTCCCAAAACATAGGATGACCACGCAACGTACAGAGGCCGTGGTGTGAGGCTCGGCTTCGCACGAATGAGGCACCACAATCTGACATTGTGCTTACTCTCCCCTATGCTGTCCCCACCTAGGTATTGAACACAGTCAAAAGTCCAAGGACAGGAACAGAGATGGATGGTGACGGAGCACTTGGAGCTGAATGATGGGTAACGCTGATGCTGTCAAGCTTTCAGCCCCCAACCCCCAGCCCTGTTGGCGCTTCGGCGCTACCCTGCAGCCTACCAGGCAGCGTCATCGGCACACTCGGCGCATCAGGGCCATTCAACGTGGAGGGTCGCGCAGAGGGGGCGGGGTGGAGAGGGACAGATGGGAGTCTAGTGCCTGGCGGTCAGAACGGATCTTGTCAAAAAGAAGTCGCGATACGTTTGTGTCTCGTGCTCCCGCAGCGGTATATCGCGTCTTCCAGCCTTGGCCATCATACATCCTCTGCAACGGCTCCCAGGATGCTGATTGTGCATTGCTGTCTCCTCACATGGCGGAAAACGATCAAATTGTTCGCTTGTCGATATTGCAACGAATCAAGCGCTGGGTCCAGCATTCGTAGCATATGCGCCTCGAACCCTGGGTTCATTGACCACAAGCCACGCGAGAGCCGGATCAAGTGGCGGCCACCTTTCTCGCTTATATCGTCTCGCCTGTCTATTCCGTTATCACAGGGACACGTCAGTGGTATTATAGCTCATCCTTTATTCACCTAGAATCCTCATGCTCAATTCGTGGCATCAAACCTCCAAGTTCATTACCTACCATCCTGTCGAACCTCCTTCCATGTACCCCTCACTGACGTGGCTGTGGTGGCTGGGGATACGGGATATCGACCCCGCCTCACCTGCCCAGGCTTATCACCACCAACTCTCCCCCTGGCACTGCTACCAGACCACCTAGAACACAACACCCTTGGTCTGCTTCATCTCGCCCACGTTCAGGTCCTTCAGCATGCAGATCCATACGATCAGCACACCCGCGATGCCCGTCCCCGCCGCCAGCATCCTCGTCTGCGCATAGCCGTACGCCTGCTGGATCGCGAGCCTCTCGGGGCTGCCCACGGGGTACGACAGCTGCGCGACAATGTCGCCGTACACGACCAGCGCGTCCACGCCCTCGGGCAGGTAACGACGCAGCGCCGGCAGGAACGTGTTCGTCCAGATGGCTCCCGAGATGGTGCTGCCGACGGCACCGCCCATGCCGCCGCTCACAAAGAGCATGGCCAGCGCCGCCGCCACGTGCTGGTGGTCCACCGCCGCCAGCACGGCGATCTGCATGCCGAGGATGAAGATGGCGCCGCCGATCGACGTGAAGATCTGGCACATGACAATGTACCCAATCTCGCCGTTCGGCCTGCGGAAATGGATCATGAGGCCCAGGCCCAGGACGTAGAACGGCACCGCCACAAAGAAGAGCCAGCGGAACCGCCCCGTGCGCCGGATCAGGTACCCCACGATGAACAGCAGCACTCCCGAGACCACCTGGAACGTGCTGTTGACGTAGCCGGCCTCGGCCACCGTCACATTGTTGACCACCTGCAGGAACGACGTGAAGTAGCTGTTCCACGACGAGTACGACATTTGGTACGTGAAATCGATGAGGCACGCTCCCAGGACCGTGCGGTCCGTGAGGAACTTGTGCTTGAGGAACGGCACCGGCGCGAGGTACACCTGGTACAGCGCAAAGCCCACGAGCGTGACGAAGCCCACGACAATCATGGCGATGATGTAGTCCGTCGACCAGCCGTTCGGCGCCGACCGTGCCAACGTGAACGGCAGGAGGAACACGGTCAGGCCGCCGGCGAACAGGAAGACGCCGAAAGCTGTGCACCAGATCAGTTACTGAAACAGAGACACCAGTGCTTTGAACACCCCCTCCCCCAGACCGGCTGACGGATATCAGGCACGAACTCACCATCAAATTCTTTGAGACCGTATACGATCGTCTGGGGAATGGTCCGGCCGCTCTTCTCCCTTGTGTTGATGAGGCCCTGCTTCTCGGCCTTGCGGAGGTTCAGCTTGAGCACGCCGAACAGCGGGAACGTGACGATGGGCACGATGATGGCCATGCATCCGAATCCCCATCGCCAGTTGAACCCGTTGAAACCCTCGGCGGCCTTGCTTCCGGCGAACGCCGTGATCATGTAGGGCGAAGATGTGAAGGCGAAGGCCAGGCCACGGTTGCGCAGGTTCGTCGCGTCGGCGGCAAGCACGCATACAGTGTAGATGGCACCACCGAAGCCGACGGAGTAAAAGACCTGCGCGGCGCAGAAAGTGGCTAGGTTCTCCGAGACGGCCATGAGGACGAGGCCGAGGGTCGCAAAGCCGATCATGAGCAGGAAACCTTCGGCACGACCCCAGACGTCGAGCATCTTGGCCATGGGGATGTACACGGCAGCCGTGATGGCGCTCGAGACGATGCCAATGACCGTCAGAAGCGAGTGCGACTGGAAGTCACTCGTGACGTATGGCGTCAGGCCCCACAGGATCGAAAGTCGGAACCCGTTGGTCAGGAAGAGGAGCCAAATGCTACGATATGTCAGGGACGAGTCATCAAGGGCGTAGACTCTGCTGGGTGGACCATGTCGACTTACAGGATCAGACATGCTGCCAAGTAGCCCTTGGTCCAGGTCAGCGTCACAGCCTGGATCTTCTGAACACCGAGCTGCGCATCCTTGCTGGGCACCAGCTCGTCGGGGATGGCGTTCTTCTCGTCATCGTAGATGGCACCGCCGTCAGCGCCCGCGGTGGCCGGCGCGGCTTGGATCTCGAGGTCGGCCGCTGGGGCGGCAGCTTCGGCGTCGCCTCCCGTCTTGCGACCCACTGCGTTCTTGAGGTTATCCAAGATAGCCATGGCTGGTATGTAGGGGTGACAGGGTAGTCAAACGTGCTGGTTCCCACGACTCGTGCTTGAGGGAAGGAACACTGAGGATCATCCTCCTACTTGTACCTCCTCGGTCACCACCTCCACCTCGGGACTTGGCCAGCACATTTTTTTTTCTCTTCCCACCCAGTGCCTCGGGCGCCTCTCACAGGATGTGAGCGTCAAGCAGAGATCATCCGTTGTCGGCGGGCAAAGGCGGACCGAGATGGGCTGCCAAGGTGCAAGTAGTATCCATCGTTTTCGCTGGTGCCACTACTACCCAGGCCGTAGGATTCGCACTAGTGTCCAAATCAGCAGTTTGGGATGGAGATCGCGAGAGACTTTCGTGAGCTTTTTTATCTGATTGATCTCATCTGATTAGATCCCACTTAATAGCCCGACCCATGTAAGGGACCACCCCTGACGAGCCTGTTAAGCTTAGGTTCTAGCCCGAGATCGCGTGGCAGGATTTGCATGGGAGAGGGAGGTTCTTTACCCGACACTTGTCGGTCGGAGCAAAGCCGCCTGGCCGTGCAGTCCAAGGGACCGCAAGAACACCCGCCTCGGACGCAGTTCGGTGTCGGACGAGCGGTTGAGGCGTCGGCTGTTCGTGGGGGTGGAGTGGAGTGCACTGCACACGTCGAATCCCCGGCTCCGTCCACAGTCGTAAATTTGCGAAAGGGGGGATAGAAGAGGTAACATGAGCTCGATCACCTCCCTTTCTCTCTCCCTCGCTGTAGGTGGCTCTCGGCCGGTGATGAACAGCAGAAGACGACTGGCCGTAGCTAGGTGCGGTGCGAACGCCGACCTCGAGGCTAGGCCAGGGTTGCTGCTGCAGCCATGGCGTCGGGCCGTGAGCTTGGCACCATGTGCCTAAGAAGATGTTTTTTTCCTCCTCTGCCGCGCCATATCTTGCCGTTCACCGGGGTTGGTTAAGTTGCGATGCAAGGGTCTGGTGTGCTCCCGCAAATGCTCTCCCCGCCGACAGGGTTCACGTGCATGTGTCTCTTTAGGAGGTAAATCAGAGGCAGGGCCTAATCGAGCGAGAGCTGCAGTGTGCTGATCCAGTAAGAGAGAATATACATGCAGTCTAGAGGCAGCACGAACACGACGTATTGGGCGGATAGTACACCCAGTAGGGTCGAGGTGCTCACAACTCGGAGCGTCTCCTAGGATGCAAGCAGCGACGGCTAGAGAACACCCAGGCCCTTGTACACAGGGATGCGTATCTAATCACAAGAATGGGCAGAGCTTGGCGGTCCACTTCGCTGCATACCAAAGCACAAGAGTCGGGACTGAGAGGGCAGGTATAGCCTCGTCGAGGTTCGGCCCAAGCTATTGGATCCAAAGCCCAGGCTCTGGCCTACGGGCCTGGTGACCGCCCCCTTGATACCTCTCATCCGAATTTGCAGCTGTTCCGAGTGCGGTGCCATCGGGTGCCCTTTGTGACAAGCGTCAAGGATCATCGGGTCGGGTCATTGCACTTCCATGTAACGTAGCTCGGTCGTTCGTCAGGGTCCTGCGCAAAGAGCGAGGCCGAGATGGGACGCGGCTTGTAGGAAGAATGATCAGCCCTAGATCAAATCGCCCATCACAAATACGAAGACAAAAAAAGCGGGAAGAACCTAGGTAGATAGATGTAAAAGCGGACAGAATTTTTGTTTCCTTCATTGAGCAAGAAAAAGACATTACCACAAACGCCGTAAAGCAGCGTCGGAGTGTTTTAAGACCTAAGCTACACACAATCAGCCAAGAGACCGCTTCGATTTACGAGCCCGGAAACCTAGAGCGGCCGCGCACAGAACAACCGCAACATGCGCATCTGAGCTGGGCTGGAAGAGATCCTGTACGTCG
The DNA here is from genome assembly GCF_003724135.2 of Verticillium nonalfalfae. NCBI lineage: Eukaryota > Fungi > Ascomycota > Sordariomycetes > Glomerellales > Plectosphaerellaceae > Verticillium > Verticillium nonalfalfae. Next base: position 26,048 of record NW_021167263.1, on the reverse strand, counting down.
AGTCGAGTCGATGTAAGAGTCCTGTTAAATAGTAAGGTAGCGGGAGCCAGTCGGGACGGGGCGCGATCAAAGGCTGATACCAGAACATCCGATACCACGGGCCACAAGATAGAACACAAAAACAATTTTCCTCCCCACCGTCCGGTTCCGAAAGGCGGCTGTTTATCGCCTTGGGCGTTCGAAAGTGGTCGTCGTCATCGAGAGATAGACCAGGGAAGAGCACTAGAACACTAACTTGCAAGTCAGAAAACCAACGCGGACCGTCTCTGTTTCGAACTGCCTACCTGATGAGTCCTAAAGCCGCATTTTGAAGTGGCGAACATTAGCTTTTAGATCGCTCTGGTGCGAGAGAACAAACTGCTGTAGACCGCATCTACAACAGGTGACGCGTCGATCATCCTGCCGCCGAAGTAACGGCCGTTCAATCCCTTGATGGCATTCTCTCCACCCTGCACCTTGTCGAACTTGAGATAAATGTCGCCCTTGGAGTTGGGGTCTACCGAGATGTGAACGACGCGGCCGTACTTGCTCTCGGCCTCCTGGCGCACGTCATCTTCGAGCTCCTTGGCCCAGTCCTCACCCTCTTCCCTGCGATGCTGTCAGTGGGTGCCACACAAGCGGACGACGCAGGCAGGGTTCAACGTACTCTTCGGGATCAAACATGTTGTGCAGCACGACGCAACGACTGGCCATGTTCACGTTGACCGGGAGAGGCTTAGTCTCCGTCTTGGGCTTCAGCGTCTGGCGCTCATCTACGGCGTTGCTCGCGTCGTCAGTCCTGGCAAGCTTCCTCATGAGGGCATCACGACTGTAGTTGTTAAAGTTGACACCGGCGACATCCGTGTCGTCGAGGGCACTGGCGCCGCCCGACTTTTCGCTGTCGCGGCCGCCCGCGCGGTCGAACGTCGAGTTCTGAGGGCCACGGCCACCGGCGCCGGAAAAGGCAGAGCCCTGGAAGGGCTGTTCGCGGCCTGAAAATCTCTGCAACAAGTTGGCAGTGCTCTCTGGGGTGAACTTATCGTTTCCGAGACCGACACGGATGGGACGACCGGCAAGGTCGAACCCATTCATCTTCTCGAGGGCCTCCCTAGCCTGGCCTGCATCCCGGTACCTGGACCGTGGGTTAGCATTCATATTCCCGGCGCCAAAGAGGAGCTGTACTCACTGCACAAAGCCATAGCCGCGGCTGCGGCCAGTGTCATCCTTCTGCAGCTGGACAAACTCGAGCTCGCCGAAGGGCTCGAAAACGGCCTGCAAGTCCTGCTCCGTAACGTTGAAGTGAATGTTCCCGACGTAGAGGCGGTGGAAGGGGATCGAGTTCGACTGTGTACCGGCTGCTTCCGTGGTGCGAACCTGACGGTTCTTCTCGGCTTCGGTAAGCTGAACGATGATAGGGATACCTAGCAGCTTCTGTCCGGTGAGCTGGAGCGCCTGCGTGACAGTGTCTTCGGATTTGAATTCAACATAACCAACTCTGTCCCCCGTTAGCCAAGTCTCGTCATGGTCATGGGCTTCGGCAGAGTCTCACCCCTTGGATCTCTGGCTGATGCGGTCCTTCACAATCTGGGCTTCGTTGACGGGGCCGACCTTTTCGAAAAACTCCTTCAGCTCACGAGTGCGCAGGCGGGCGGCCAGCTGCTGGACGAAAACGGTCCTCCGATCGCGCTCATCTTCGGTAAGCGGCGGCGTGCCATCGCGCTTGGACGGCGTATGCCTGTCGTCGTCGCGGCCACGACGATGATCTCCAGAATAGCGGTCGGAGCGGTCGCGGTCCCGTTCGCGACGGTCCCGGTAGTCGCGGTCGTCACGGCCGCGGCGCGACCTGTGCGGCGAGCGCGAACGGGAGCGCGAACGGGCGCCGCGCCCGCCGCCGCTGCCGCGGTAGTAGTCGCCATCTCTGTGACGGCGTGAGTGACGGCGGTCATCATCGCGGCTTCTGCTTCGTCGCCTACTCTTGTGGCTTCCTGCGTCGCTCCGCGGCGTGTCTGCCTTGTGATCGTCGGGGGTGCCTCGGTGGCTGCGCGATGCGCTATCGCGGCGCTCGCGGCGTCGGCGGTCGTGGTCGCGCTCGCGCTCGCGGTCCCGCTCCTTTCTCTCGGAGCGGTCTCGGTTCGACTGGTCGTCGGCGTCTGTTGTCGGCTTCGGGTCTGTCGCTCCGTTGGCGGTCGCGTCCAGGAGGGCCTCCACATCTAGGTTAGACATCTTGGCGGGTCTTTGTGTGGTCTACACCAGAGGATTAGTGCTTCGTCTTTCGTCAGCCGCTGTGCACCTCCGTTTCTGAGCGTAGCGATGCGGCAGGCGTGGAAGTCTCGTGAGCGAATGGCCTGCGTGCTGTCGTGGATGTCGATTCCACCGTTGGGCTGGGCAAAAAACTGAGGGGCAGGGAACAAAGTGAGGAAACGGGCGAAATCAATCGCTGGGTGCGGTCATCTTGCTGACGGCACAGTCACGTGGCTGCTGCCTAGTGCTGTTGTGTACAGTACTGTGATTGTGTGCGGACTGTGCAGGTCACCACCTTCAAAGCGCCGGAACAAAAGGCAGAATCACACCATGAATTGGGCCCTCACTGATCGCGCAGGCTCAAGTGAGTGGTGGTATCAATATTAAACACTAATATGTGTCTGCAAGTATGCAGTGGCTCATGTCCCGTTCCGATGTTCAAGCCAGGCATTGCCTCGTAGTCCCGTTAAAGCATCTCACCCCTGAACTCCTTCAGACAACCGGTCCCCTGAAAAAGGCCAGCCCCGTCATTCGTATTACACCCGCTGGCCATGACTTGCGTTAAAACCTGACAACTGTCCTCGCTTCTCACTGTCCTCAATCCTCACTCTGCAAAAGCTCGTCTCCCCGCTCAGGCAGTCTTGACAACAGGAACCAGCTCGGTTCCGAAGACGCGGTCCCAGAACTTGCTCGTGACGCCAAAGCCGAGCTCGTAGTCGAGGAAGTGGTGCTGGAGGTGGTACTTCTTCAAATCCTTGTACCAGAGCGGGAGATTCTGGTGATGGAGGAAGTAGTGCGTGAGGTCGTAGCAGATGTAGCCAAAGATGCCTCCGCAGTACACGGCGGCGCCGGCGTACCAGTTGTAGGCAAAGACAATGCGGGCCAGCTTCCAGAATGGCGTCGCAAGAACGACGAACAGGGTCGGCGGCATGACCAGGCGGTACTTGTCCATGGGCAGGTAGTGGTGGATGCCGTGAAGCAGGAAGTGTGCGGTGATGCCGACGCGGTTGTTGGGGAGGTAACTTCAATCCTGTCAGTGATAGTCCCAGAGCGCGAACACAAGGGGGGGAGGAGACATACTCATCGAGGTGGAAGAGGAACCGGTGGAGGACGTATTCCAGCAGACTCCAGAGGAAGAAGCCTCCAATAAAATGCATGGCGACGTCGAGAGGGCTGCTGAGGCCTTCTCGCGACAGGATGGTGCCGTAAATGACGGGAGGCAGCCAGATGGTCGGGATCACCCACCACGGCGTCTTCGAAAGAGGCTCGAGGAAGTTTCCAAATAGGGGTGCAGAGGCACCGCCCTTGTAGTGTCTCGGGCGGTGGACCTGGTCGAGGTAGAAGTCCTTGTCGAATCCGCCGAACCAGATCTGGGGAAACAGTGGCCGGCTGAGGTCGAGGAACTTGTGCGTCTTGAAGTCCGAGTTGTAGTCGGTGTCCTTGCTCAAGTCCTCCTCGCGCGACATGCCAGTCCGAGGGTGAACCCATTCGCCATTGCTGTCCCTCGCCTCGGACCCGGTTGCGACGCCATTCGTCTTGGTGGCTGAACCGTTGACGGACTTCTCGTTCACGACGAAACCGACGAGGCTTTCGTCAAGAATCTCGTAGGCCGAGTCAGAGTGGGTGTGGGAGACCTCGTCCTTGAGGATTTCCTCGACATCCTTTCCTGCGTATTCGAGCACAAACTCGGGTCCGCCAGGGTGGTCCTGAACGAAGTCGGTGATGTCGTAGACCTTGTCGCCGATGGTAACATAGCAGGATCCCTCTGTGTTGTGCGCTTCGACCTCGGCGCGGGTGAAGGTGGGAAGGATTCGAGCAGGCATCTTGATGGGCTGGGCCGGGCGGCGGATGGCTCGGAGATATCGTAAGCGGGCCTGTCGGGAGGGATGATTCGAAAGTCGTTGTTCCAAAAAAGGAGTGTGGCCCGCCGGTGTGTGATGCGAGATCCAGAGAGACGACGACGTGAGAAGGGCGAAACAGGTCGATCGAGAGAGGTCGGCTGCACGGGAGGAAGAAAAACAGATTTGCCCCTCGGTATTTAGGGGAATCGCAGATGAGCTACGGATCAGAATCAGATTTAGCAGGGCCGCGCCACGGGACGCGGTGCAAATTAATGTGGACCCGAGAGTGGTGTTACTTTGGAACGCGCGGGAGCCATGACAGCCGATACACTGTGCATGTGGTGCGATCTGGTTCCCTCCAGGGGTACCTCCAGCAGGCAACGGCCTCCGCTGGGCCTTCTTTGCACTCGAAAACCGGCTGTCGATCGGGATTCGACCTTGCCTGGCAGTCATGCCATGCCCGGCTGTGGTGTGGCATGCATCCGGGGCCAAAACAAGACGATGTACCATGTAGCACCCACTCCATTCTTCTCATTTCATACGGTATTAGTCGATGCGCCCGGGAAAGGAAAAGCTAAAAGGCTGTCTGTGACACGTAGGCACAGTGTGTCCATCCGTCTGGATGAGAAATCAAGCGATCATGCGCACCCCAGTGGTTCGGACTCTCGGGCAATGTAGATCTACATACACACACTGAATTCACAGACGGCGCCCGGACGAGACGGGATTTCAGAATCGTGGTCTGATTTGTTCTTCACAGCAACAGGGACACTGCAATTACCGACGGAGCCGGTGCTGCCCAACTGTACTCATTGGCCAGTGGTGAGAGAGACCTCGACTCGGTGGATGTTGGGGATCGGCGCCAGCATCCAAGTCGCCGAGTGCATTGGGTGCCTACGGGGTCGGATCCAGTGCAACGTCAGCGGCCTCCGGTACTGAGGTGCGCTAGCTGGTTCTGGACTTGGGCTGCCTGGCGCACCTACCTCAGACCTTACTCGAGGGAGGAGTCAGAATGGTTCATCGGGGCAAAGTGCCAGTTAACAAAACAGTCAATCCACTCCCAAAAGACCGCGTCTGTCTGACGACAAAGAATGAGAAACCCAGCCTGTATTTCCTTTCACCTCGCAAACTCAAACTCAGCATGTCGACAAGAAGTAGTTCTATACCTCCATTCCGAGCAAATCTGGGAACCTCAGGGCCGCAGAGCAAGATTGGCGCAGCGGCGATAAGATAAAATCCCTGGATAATGTTGCACGGCAGCTGTGCGAGGGGGACTTTGTGGGGAAGTCTTGTGAGAAGTGCTACCGAGACGACAGGTCCTCTCAACTGAACATTAACCAAGCTGGTGTTACACGTGATATCTACAATGATAGGCTTGAACCACGATCTCCCAGCTTCAAAGCAACATATAGGTGACCACAGTAAAACGTCCACTGTTGGTCTCGGACGCGCAGGAAACGGCTACCCAAGAATCTTTGGTGTGTCACACAACTCCAACACGGCAGGAAAGCTTACTGGCTATGACAAAGTCATCTTGCCAGGAATGGTCGTGGAGCAGTAACAGTTCCTATACAATATGCCCGTTGTGAACGAGGTAAGGCGGCGGATGAACCAGGCGGCGTATTACTGTGGCATGGGGTTTGTGTGATCAAGGAGATCTCAAGCGCTTCGAGAACAAGGGGGGCGAAGTGGCCTGGGCTGAGTGCATGGGTCAGAATTAGGCAGCTGCGGTTGTGTGCCTGACTACAACGGCTCTCCTCGTTGCTCCTGCTACGATTGCGTGAGTACCATCCTGGTTACTTTTCTGTATCTTCGAGTGGCGAGCTCACGAATCTGGGCTGGATTTTCCATGAGCGTCGCTGTCCAGCGAACCTATCTTGGCAAAGTGTCCAAGCCACCAAGATCAAGGCTTAGAGTCGAGATTTTGGAGATTTTCGATTCTTTGTAATGGTTCTGTTATAACCCGTCCAAGGCCGGGTACGATCTCTATTCCATGAATTACACAACCCGAAAGTTCAAAGCTTATGATGACCATGGTACTGATGTATTCACGATGTATAATCGCCATTCAACAGCTTCGTACGAGGTGGGCTACACACTGTAATGTGTCCTGCTTGGTTGAACTCTCGAACTCGTTGTGGCTCACACACATGATGAGTAGTAGGACCTCCGACACCCCCAGGATTAGTCATCAATTGGACCGGTAGCTCAGGGGTTAGAGCGTGCGATTGCAGATCGCAAGGTCGCTGGTTCGAATCCGGCTCGGTCCTGTGGTCCGTTGTTGTGTAGCTCGTTGCGAGCGCGCGATCCTTTTGCTGGGTTCGAAGCTGACATGCCTTGACATACGACACAAGACACAACCCTGTGCAGGGGACCCTGTGTGTAATTTTGGCAATAGCAGGGGGGGTTCACACATTGGGACAGCTTCTACGACGGACGGGGATAACGACGAAATTTCAATCTTCAGTCCACCGTTCAGAGGCCTGAAGAGGACCGCGGGCTTATACTATTTGCTGGTAACTCATGTAGACTTGTCCGGAGGTATCTACTCACCTTCTAACCTTCGCTCTGTTTGTGGAGCTTTTCATACGAACAGTACCTTCGCTATTAGAAAGAAGGAACATGTTTTGAAGGACCGCATGACTTGCCCCTCCGTGTTGCCTCTTTTGACGGCCTTGCATCAGCAGCGAAGCAAGGGAGCATGCATGGCTGTGCGCCGCCAGAACCAGCAAAAGAATAGAGGACCGAGCCGGATTCGAACCAGCGGCCTTGCGATCTGCAATCGCACGCTCTAACCCCTGAGCTACCGGTCCAGGTTTAAGTAAAGTGAAGCTGTAGTCTGGATCGTGACATCTTCGTGTCTGTCTTGTGACGGGTTTGTACTCTGAGACTAAGCTCATCGGGTGGTCAGAATCGAGATGACGACTTCTTTCAGATCCTTTTAGCCAGTACAGAGGGCAACACGAAGTGGTTATGCAACAGCTTTCAACTGAATAGACTCTCAATAAAAAAAAGTATCCAAGTTCCAGAGCTCATCAAGATATGGAAGGCTTCATGACCTACCTGTGACGACTTCCAAACTTGGGTGCTATGTGGTGTCCTTCACAGAGCCCCACCATGCGCCCTACCCGTACCGTGCCTTGCAACAGTGCAAGCGAGCTCGGTGGCACTGCTCCACTCGTCCACCGTCAGCAGCTCAACGAGGGGCAGGCGCGGGGCAACGGCGGAACGCGGCATCCAGCGTCTTTCGATGCCGTCACATTTGCTTGGTACGACCCCCCCCCTCCTCCAGCCGGACCTTGCCCTCGTCTGGTTCGGTTTGGTCTGACTTCTCATCTCTTCATATCCTCTTGCAAAATTCAAAATCAAGTCAGAGCGCATCTGGTATCCATATTCGACCAAGGGCACTGTTGATTCCACACCCCTCCTCTCGTGTTGAGCATCTCAATCAGCCTTGCCCTGAGTCGCAAACTACCCCACCATCAGCTCAGCCCAGCTTGCGCCCTCAGTCACTACCGGTCTCTACCTTGGGTGTCTGACAAGTCATCCTCGTCAGCTACCACACCTCGCACCATCACACACTGCCACAGAGGCCGCCCGTTGGACAAGCGGGATCGCGACTCTCGGCGTCGTCAGCAACACGTGAAAGCGCAAGCCTATCATCACTCTCGCACGCTGGCGCTGCAATCTTCTCCACCCTCACTATCTCATCTTCGCAAATTTGGGAAGCTTGACATTTCCATTGCGCCATACCAACGTACGCGACACTCGAGCGCATAATCTCTCAGCACAACACAACACATCCCCCTCCTGCTTGGCGTCTTTGCGATATCCATCAGCACACAGGAATACTACCCCTCGCCGTCTCTTTCGTCCTTGCAGTATCAGGCACATCATGGCTTCCTTCCGATTCGGCAAGGGCTCCTGGTTCCTGGTCTTCTGCATTGTCCTGGTGCTCCTGCCAGGACGAGCTGCTGCTTTTGGCGCTGGCAACATCCCCTCCATCGCGCAAGTCGAGGGTCACAATTGGCGCCATGGCGACATTGAAGACATGCTCGAAACCATCGCCTACCTGAACGGCAAGAAATGGACTTCGCTTCTCATCTCCCGCGTCTACTTTGGCAACTGGCTCCGCGACTACTCTCAGGCTGTCGATGTCGGCAGTCTCAAGGGCGTCAATGCTGCCACCATCCGCATCTTGGTATGTCCTACTAGCCCGCCGTTGACAGCTCGCACTTGCTGACATTGTTCTTTTCACAGGTCTGGGTCCTCTCCTTCCTGGCGCATGGCTACGCTACCGAGGAATTCGAGGTCACCGAAGAACGACTGGGCTGCTACAGGCCCGAGGAACATATTGACAACCCTCTGGGCTATGCCGAGGGTCTCGATGCTCGTACCCTCGATCCTCGCCTGCGAGGCCCTGTGGATCCCGTCGAGACAGAGATAGATAGTCGTTCGGGTATGAAGAATTACATCGCCAATGAGCGTGGAGGATGGGCAACCAGCGCTGGCTATCTACGATTCAGTCTCGGACGAAGCATTCACTACGGGCGCCTCTATACTAATGGTGCCGGAAGCTCAGCCAACAGGGAAGAGGATCTCTGCGAGGCCCTGCGCTGTCTCGGCCAGGCCCTGCACACCCTTGAGGATTTTCCTGCCCACAGCAACTACTGTGAGCTGGCTCTTCGCGAGCTTGGCTACCACGGCGTCTTCCCCCATTGCGGGACTGACACTGAGATCAATCTTCGAGGCAAGAGGGTCTACCCCTTGGTCACCGGCACGTTCGGCGCCGTCGACTTCTTGCACTCTGTGCTTGGAGAAGCCAACGATCACTTCACGCAGTCCGAGGTTGACGAGATGAACGCCGCTCTGATCAACGCGCAAAGCTTGACCAAGGGCGAAGAATCCGGGTCCAGGGACAGGGGCCTCTTCTCCTCCTCCTCGTCCAAGTCGTCTGGAGATTTCATCTCTCTCATCGGCCAGCTGCCTGGCATTGGCGATGGCTTCATGAAGGAAGCTAGGGATCTTCAAGCCTCGTCTGCCCAACAAGAGCAGGATAACATGCGGTCTAGGTCGGCGTTCAACACCCGTGACAATGTGAACCAAATTCCCGGCATGAGCCCCGACTTTGATCCCGTCAAGACTGCCGGTCGAATTTACCCCATTCTCCAGTTCCGCGACAAGATTGTCAAGGCGATCAACAGGTTCATTGCCAAGGTTCCTGGCTTGGAGAAGCTCCTTGAGCGCATCAGCGAGACGCTGACCGCCTTTATTCTCGGCCTGCTCGCGCCCTTCATCCAGCCCATCATTCAACAGGTGTCCAAGGTCCTCAAGGAAGGTTCGTCAGGACTCATCGGCGCCAGCGCCAAGTCCCAGTTCGAGCCCTGGGACAACCCCCGCTGCAGCGATCCCACGCACTCCATGTTGTCCAAGGATCACTTTACCAACATCTTGAACTCGTGCGCCGGAAGGGTTGCCTCGACCATCTTGCAATACATCACACCGTGGGTTGCACCTCACTCATCAAGAATGAAATGAATACTGACAGAGCGTAGGCGCGTTCTTTACGCATGGGAGAATCCCGGCGTTCCTGTTGACGAGGTCGTCGACGATGTCCTCCGTGCGTTCCACCACCCCGTCATGCGTGATGACCGCTGCGAAATTCAGAGCAACATGTTCAAGACGGTCCGCGAGTGGGCAGATGGCCACCCTCGTCGCCACGAGCTCTCCCACTTGCTCAACTCGCAGTCGGTGAAGGATCACAAGAATCACGTCCTCAATCAACAGACGACAAGCGGTAGCCGCAGTGCCGTGGATGTTCACACGTGCGGCGGAGGTCTCGGCCACGGCAAGACGAAGAACTCGCTCTGGAACCAGATCAAGACGCGGGACCTCAACGCTATGGAGGGCGAGGACCGGAAGCCTTTGGCATCTGCCCCCGTGTCCCATGGCAACCAGGAATACGGCTACCGTCAGGACCAGAACCAGTCTCACATCTACACCGGCACCAGTGGTGGCGAGAGCGCCGGCTACTACGGGGGCGGCGGCAGCGGGCCGTCAGAGCGCCAGGAGAGCCGACCCAGCTACGACCGGCCCAGCTACGACCGACCTAACTACGATCAGCCCCCTCCTCAGCAGAGCTACGGTCAGCAGGGCTACGGTCAGCCCCCCCAGCAGGGTTACGGCGGCCCACCACCTGGCCAGTACGGAGGCCCTCCCCCCGGACAGTACGGCGGCCCCCCTCCCGGACAATACGGCGGACCTCCTCCGGCGCAGTACGGCGGGCCGCCTCCAGGCCAGTATGGTGCGCCTCAGGGCTACGGAGGACCCCCACCGCAGCAGCAGTACGGTGGCGCGTACCAGCAGCCTCCCCCTCCCCAGGGCTACGGCCAGCCGCCTCCGCCTAACTATGGCGGTGGAGGTTGGAGCCAGTATCCCGGCCAGGGGCGCCACTAAAAAGGGTCAGAGAAAGACGCGAATTTTTTTGGCCGTACTTGGCGGTTCACTTTTGAGCGGATGGGCTAGGATGGGGGACTTTGGTAACAAGTAACGAGGGTTTAGACACGCCGGTGCGAAAGTGAAAGCATGAGAGGCTGGGTGGAGTTTTGCTGATGTGATGAATATACACACGAATGGCAGGGTTTTAACTACGTGCTACGTGCTATGTGAAGGGCGAAGAAGTGAAAAGAGAATTACAATCAATCATGATATGGAGACAATGCCAAAGTCATGCCCAAAGACGCCTGAAAACTCCAGAGGCCCCCCCCCCTGCCTGTGTCTTGCCTCTTCGTCATGGCCCCCTTTCCGGGCTATTCGGGGCGGAAACGCTGCGCCCATGGCAGCGACAGTCCCAGGATCTACCGCTTGCCCCGTCGCGGATCGAGCGCCTCGGCCCTCCGGACGTCCCGAATCTCCTTGGTGCCCATGCTGCCGAGGCCGCCCTCGGAGCGCCTCTCCCAGCCGCCGAGGCGGACAACGAGGCAGGTGGCATTGTCGCCGTTGGCGGAGACCTCGGTGGCGTAGTCGACGACCTTTTGGGCGCCCTGCTCGGGGGTGCGGGCCTCCTTGACGACGTCGACGATTTCCTGGTCGCTGAGGTGGCCGGAGACGCCGTCCGAGACGAGGGTGAGGAAGCTGTACTGGGCGGGGCCGAGGTCGACGCGGGTGATTTCGGGCTCGGCCGAGACGCCGATGCGCTTGGAGCGCATGTCGCCAAAGGCGCGCGAGTTGGCGAGGCCCGTGATGCGCTGCTCGCCAAACGAGTCACCCGAGACGAGCGAGTTGGCCGGGGCGTAGCGGCGGAGGCGGCGCTCCTCGGCCGGGGTCGAGGGGTGGTGGTCCGAGGTCAGCGGGTGGGCGAGCCCCGTCGACGTGTCGCAGAGGAGGATGCGCGTGTCGCCGACGTGGCCGACGAGGAGCGTCGACTGGGCGCCGGGATGCCAGAAGGGGGCCGGCGACGGTGTCGAGATGAGCGCCACCGAGGCCGTCGAGCCGCCTTTGAAGCGCGTCGTGCCGCCGATGCCGTGGCCAGACGGCGGCGCGTGGGGCTTACCGAGGACCTCGTCGTCGTTGACGGGCGAGTCGCCGAGGCGCGGGTCGTCGGGATCTGGTTTGCGCGCCTGCGCCGAGACAAAATCGAGATCGGCGCGGAGAAAGGCGTACATGAGGACCGACTCGACCGTGACGAGGGGGTCGTGCTGATGGCTGTGGCCCTTTCGTGACGTGGCATTGAAGTGCTGTGGGTGGAAACGCCGGAAGTAGCCACCAATCGTCCGCTTGTAGTCGTCGATGAGGCCTTGCTCCAGTTGGCGGGCCTTTTGCACGCTGTCGACCTTGGCAGCGATCGGATCAACGCCCTTCATCGCTTCTGCCTTCTCTGGCTCTTTGATCTGGCCTCCGTCGCTCTGCGTTGGCACGTTCATCTGCTGCCGGACCTCATCCTCAGACTTCATGTCCGGCTCGTTGGGGTCGTTCGCCTCCTCGTCCTTCTGCCCCAGGCCCATTCTGGGTTCTCGAGTCCGGCGCAAGCTGCTTTGGAGTCCAAAGTCCGACGATGCCTCCTCTATGTAGCCATGCAGCTCATCTCTCAGAAATTCGGAGCACTCATTGCCACCGTGGCCATCAAAGACGCCAAAGTAGAATATTTGAGGGTCTCCCAAGGCGCTATCGGCAGCCGTCGCCTCGTTTGATTGCTGGATAGGCTTCCTCTGCAGGCTGACAGGGGCGCGCTTCGCAAAGGCCGGCATTGCGATGGTCCCTGCCTGGTTCGTGTCTTCGTTATACGGCCTTGTGCCTCTTGCTGATGCCGCACCGTAGTGATGTTTCGCTCGTAGTAATGGGATTCTGACCACGGTTAAGTCTCTGTTGGGCATGTTGAGAGCTGCGACGGCCGGAGCCGAGCCTGGCCCAGGGGTGTGGGGGGTCGAGGCATCGCGGGGAAGCTGGTGGCCGGGGCCTGCCGAGCTTCGAGAGTCGGGATGGAGAGAGGAGGAGGGGAGATGGGTGACAAAGTAGTTGTGGAACGCTCTTCGATGCGAGGCGCTCACGTTCTGCCATACGGCATGGAAGCTCGAGGCAGCGGTGCCTAGGTGTGTCGATGTTCGAGTCTGGAGATGCTGGATCAGATTCGGCCACGACCGAGCGGCCGGTTTCCAGACGACGAGGCCATTGGAAGCGGAGGGTGTGACGAGGAAGTCCTGCGCAGCCTCGGCGGCTGCCTGCAGTTTATGCCATAGATCCGCGGATATGGGAAACCCAGAGGCTGTTCGCGAGTAGCCTCGGTACTGGGCTAGTAAATGTCGCGACAAGCGGCGGCGGGAGAGAGCTGGCATGGTTGCGACAATGGTGAGAGATGGGCGAGCGAGACTGGTAGAGCTTCATCGCCGTGATGATGCATGGCGTGGTGCATGTATTTCAGTCCACGTGCTTCCTACGCCATGGCGTTTGTCGTTGTGGTTCGGATGTTCGTCGTCGGGTTCGCTGTAAAGCTGGGAAGAGGGGCTGTCGGCTATAGCACCGGCCGCGTTTGGTGACGCAGCACCTTTGGATGCCAAGCGTCGTACCGTACGATAGGCGGAACCGGAGCTGGTCTGTGAGTTTTGGAGACGTTCAAAAAATGGATGGAGACTTAAGATGGAGACTGCTTTGCAAGACGTAAGAAGGACCGGGTTGTCTGCGAATTGATGAGATTGAAGCTGTTGAGGATCGTTGAGGTTCTGGTGAAGAAGCAACTGCACCTCAGCGAACAGGGGATGGCGGACAGTGCTGCACCGCGCGCTCAACAGCACCAGGCCGTCATCCCTCAGCAGCGGCAGCGGCTGCAGCAGCAGCTGCTGCTGTCACTGGCGGGCTCAGGCGAGGCTTATCGCATCTCTTATCAGCATAAGGCGAGGCCCCAGGGTTTGATCCACAGTGACAACAGTGAGCCAGACCCTTAGACCCTGGACTCGCAAGTCACGACGTGCTGGCTCATTTGCATTCCATGATTCACGTGGGGATCCTGTTCACTTTATTTTTACATTGACATAGGTATCACACATCTTCCTGCTGCCAAAGAAAAGGTACCTCGTGTGGAGAGAACACCGTAAGCACCGCCTGAAGTCGCCTCGACCGCCGGTCTGATCATCTCCAGAGACTCTCTTCACCCCACCCAACCCCTCTCTCTGAGGTCCATGTTCATGTTGCCCCCTCGCGGCAACTCTCTCAGGCCAGGATGGACGACGCCGCTCCTGGCCAAGATGGAGATACATCGGACTCGTCGTCCAAGAACGCGCCCGCTGTTGTCGAGATCTCACCTCGAGGCGAGGTGGTCCTGGACGTGAGCTTTGAGACGTCCAAGGAGACCATTCGCACGGCGAGAAAGGCCCACCAGGCTGCCACCAGGAAGCCAGGGGCGCTGCGGATTCCCGAGCCAAACTTCAGTCCCTTATTCAAGGTGGCCTTCCGAGTGGAGCTTGCCGTCTTGCAGAGACACTCCAAGTACTTCGAGAACCTGCTGGGCAACACCCAGTTTGCCGAAGCGAGGCTTGTCCAGGAGTCGCTGGCCAACCTCACCGTAGAACAACGTGCATCAGAGAACACCGACCTCACAACTCTGCCGTGGATCACCATCACCGACGATGATGAGGCCACACGCTCCATCGGCCGTGACAAGGTCTTCGGAGACATGCTGAGGATACTCCACGGACAGCCCGTGCAGACGCCGGCAACATCGATCAACATGCTCTTTGTCACGACATTGGCTATCCTTGCGGATCGCTTCGATTGCCGGTCCGTCATCGCACGGTCTCTGAGCGCGAGTCTGAAGCTCAAGTGGCCCAAGACGAGCAACAGAGCGTTGAGAGCCGACAGCGGCAAGAGTGCTCTGGGAACAGAGCAGGTGTTACGTCAGAAGATCCTCGTCTCCTGGCTCCTCGATCAGCCGATGAAGCTGCACGACGCCACACGAGAGATCATCCAACGCGGGTCCTCTCACTGGAGTGCCCTCGTGTCCTACGATGAGCTACCCAGCACAGAAGCCTGGTGGAACCTGCCAGATGATCTTGAACGTAGGTTGCCTTCTGATCCAGCCGAGCAAAATCAAGCTTGTACTAGACGAACACAAATATCTGACAAGAGCACCAGACGAACTCCAGCACCGCCGCGAGGCAATCCTCAACACCATCGCCTCCGTCCAGCGGCACTTCCTCGCCCTCTACTCTTCCCGTGATCGCCAGTGCAAGCTCGGCTACGACTCGTCCTCGGCATGCGACTCGTTCCAGCTCGGCCAGATGCTCAAGTTCCTCACGAGCAAAGATCTCCTGCGCCCCGTCGACTTTGGCCCCAGCTCGCTCGAGGCCCTCCCAGACGCCGCAACCCTCGACATCGACGACCTGCTCGTCACCCTGAAACAGAGTCCCAGCTACCAGGTGGACAAGAACCATACCAACTGCGGCCTGCGCACGCGCCTCGACCCCATTGTCGACTTTATCCGCGCCATGCTGTCCACCGAGGTCGTCGGCATCCGCGGCGCCGAGTGGCGGAGAGATCGCGGCGCGAGTTCGTGGGCGCGGGCGGCGGAGGAGCGCGAGGCCGTGCCGCACGGGGCCGAGGACAGGAAGTTTGCGTTTACGCGGGGCATGGCGGGCGATCAGCGGCTGCGGTATGAGGGAAACATGTACGCGGATAAGATGGCGCGGAGCCTCTTCACTGCCGACGCATGGGATTGGAGCCCGGAGTATTAAAATCGGCGGGCTCTGCGGAGGTTCCTCAATAGCACACGTGGAGACATCGTCGACGCAGGCTGGTGCAGGCTATTCAACGACTGTCCCGTCGACACTGTGGCGGAATGATCTCCTGTGCGGTGGAAACGGAGACGAACAGCGGTTAATCTTGGAATAAAATGTCATGAATGATAATCCTATAACCAATAGATCAAAAATAAGAAACCTAGACAGGTGGTCAAGGTTACTAGTAGCGACAGGACCCCCTTATCTCGCATCCCCAGACAAGCTCTCCACGGACGCCTACAGGGAGGTCATCAGGGGAAGCCGCCATCGCCTGAATACGAGCGCCGCAAGGAACGGGCGAGCTTGAGCCGCCCAAGCACCCCTTGACCATGCTCTCCAGATCTGCGTGACTCGCGTGAGGTGACAGCAGGGCTGTGGAGCCTATTCTATTATCTTTTTCAAGACCTCGATGCAACTTTGATTTCACCAAGACATGCAGCCACTCAGCCTTGTAGGGCGAGATGCCGGCTGCTGACTCCAAAAAAAGAAAGATACTCACGCATCCCTGCATACCGATTGATGGCAAGTTCGCGGCGGAAAGGAACTTCTTTCAAGGTTTATATCAATGAAGTAAAAAAGAGAAAAAGAAAGTGCAATTTGCTTGGTCTATCTAAATGTACAACGAAGCTTCCCGACTCCATATTAGACCGACCCTCCACTTTCTCTTGGGAGGGTCATGCGGTTGGCCATCTGATCCGGCCGCTTGCTCAAACCTCTTCACGCATCATACTGGGCCATATTGGGACCCATGGCCTCCCTCCTCCGAGGCTTTGAAAAGACGGGGGTCCATGCCGAGACAATACATCCCGATCCGGCGCTGCCGGTCGCTGTTCTGACGACTTCCGGTCCCCCTCTTCTTTTTTCCAATGCGTGCGCAGCTCCTTCGTGAATCCGAAAGCCCCCCGAGTCTTTCCAGATGGTCTGGCCTGGGACTCATCAGGCAACGCCGACCTTTCCAACCTTGCGAGCTATCGAGAACCTCCCGCTCCGGCAGGGCGAGGTCCTTCCCATGATCCGATGATGTGAAACTCAAAAGGAAAGAAATCCTCCCCCCTCATTTTCTCTTGCCGTCCTCGCAACCCCCTCGCCCCCGCCGTCGGCACGCAAAGTAAGAAAAGCGTAGAGCCGAATTATGTGCAGTAAAGTTTGTAGACGCGAATAGAAAAGAGGAGACATCGCCACTGCGAAGCTGAAGCAGAAGGAGAAGAAGAAGAGGAAGAAGAAGAGAAAGAAGATACATCAAGTCGAGGGCCACGTCAAAGCAACTCAAGCCGTCTTCTTCTTCTTGGGGAGGCCCTGCTCCCGCCTAACCTGCAGGTCGCCCTCGGCGAGCCACTTGCTCGCGTTGACGAGCTGGACGACGTTGATGAACTGCTTGGCGGCCATGACGGGGAAGCTGACGCCGGTGAGGACCCAGGGCCAGAACGAGTCCATCTTGTTGGCGCGGGCAAGCTCGAGCGCGGCGGCGCTGTAGGGGTTCGTGAAGATGGCGCTCAGGAGCGACGTGTTGACCTGGGCACCGGCCTGGATCTGGGCGGCACCCGTCTCGCCGACGCTCTTGAGCAGAGAGGGGGAGAGGAGCGGCGACGAGAAGGAGAGGAGGTACAAGGCGATGAAGAAGAGCTCGTTGAGGGCGCAGAAGACGAAGAGGACGGTCTATTGGGTGAAAAGGGGGACTCATTAGCAGGCTGCGCGTGTTGCGTGCACAAGGGGGGGGGGGGACAAGATATACCTTGTTGGTGTAGTAGAGGTTCAGCATCCAGTTGCGCTCCTTATCAACATTCTTGTGGCTGGTGCCGGCGCCGCCCATGGTGAGCGAGGCGTACATGTGCATGTAGTGGCTGGCAAAGTCGAGGGTGATGAGGAGCTGGAAGACGATGGTCCAGCGGGGGAAGGCGCAGGCCAGGAACATGAGGAGGCAGGATGTCGTGCACCTGTCCGTGACCATGTCGAGCACGGCGCCGAAGCGTGTCGACTGGTCGAAGATACGAGCGGCGTACCCATCGAGGGCGTCGAGGAGACAGGAGACGCTGTAGAGGAGGGAGCAGGTTCGCGGGTGGAGCGGCATGTAGTAGAGCGAAGCGATGGCGAGGACGATGCGAACGTAGCCTTAGATTTCGGCGTCAGCATTACTGGCGAAGACGTGGACAGCCGAGGTCGGCCGCCGAGGATGATAGTACGAACCAATAATGTTGGGATAGAAGACGAAAATATTCTCTTCCTCGGCTACCGCAGTAGAAGCGGCCGTGGCGGCGGTGCCATTGCTGCTGGATTTGGCGCTGGCGTTGCCGTTGCCGTTGACCAGGGGCTGCTGCTCCGGAGAGGCCTTGCGCGAGACCTTGGACGAGCTGGAACTGGATTTCTTCGAGGATCGGGTTGACGAGGACATGGTGTCAGATTGGATTGTGGGGGTGGTAGGGAGCAAGCAAGAGTTCTTCTTGATTCGGTGCGTGTCTCTGGAGGCGCGATACCGTTGAGGGTCAACGCTGAGGTGTCGGTCGGTTGAGAGACGAGAAGGGGGTTTTGCGACGGAGGGCTCGGATGGGCACGATAGCTCCGATAAGATGATCCGTTCTGTGGTGATCGGCGCGCGTCGAGTGGCGGCAGGGTCGGGCAAGGAGTAAAAGGAGGGCGTCAGGGGTTGTAGACGGGACGAGATGGCGCGGGGATTTGTCGAGATTCGTCAACCGGAATACGTGTTGAACAGAAAAGGAGTGCTGACGAGAAGATGAGATTCGAAAAATGGAGAGATGCGGCCACGACAGCACGGGTGCTTGATTATTGGACAACTTATCTTGGCCTGTCCCTCTCTCGCCCTCTCTGTTTTTTTTTTGGGTAGGGTCGGACCTGTCATGGACCCGACAGCTGGGCTCCTTGCTAGGGTGCTGTTAGTAGGCTACTGGGTGGTGCATGGCCCTGAGCACCTAGGGGTCTGTCACTGACACAGCACGGCGGCTTGGGCGGACACCATGAACTACACGGGAAGGTGCTAGATAAGGGGACGAGATAAGAACCCCGATTATGGACCTTCGATGATAAGCCTGCCTCGGTGTCGATGCCGATGCTGTGTTGATGGAGGTCCCAACGCCAGACAACCCCAATTTTGCTGAGTCAGCATCCGCCATCCGTGTCTGGTGGGCAGTAACAGGCTTCCTACTCTCTCTCTCTCTCTTCTCCCCTAGATTCAGTTGGGACCCTTGACCACTGCCGTCGGGCACTGGCCAGCTAAGTACTAAAGGCGTGCGACTGACCGGTGAATGGGCATGCGCGTCTGGCTTGGCTGGCCATCCTGTAACGTAGCAGCTGGGTTCATTGTAGGCATACTATTCGAGCAGGACGATCCTCGACTTGTACTGTGCCCTGAATGAACCGACGGGTATATCGAAGGATTCCCCCATCTCGACCCCGACAGCCTGCCGATTGCCAGCCCAACAAATCAATCCTCTTGTCCCATAGTGTTTTGCCTCCCATACCCATATGCGCGGGCAGCGCATGCCCTTCTCACGTTGACCGGTCTAGTACCTTCGGGACATGTTGCTCCTGCGGCCCGAAAGTTTTGACTTGGAGAGGGCAGGCTTGCTGTTTGGGCATCGGCATGAGCTAGCCCTTTGAACAGCTTAACCACCCTGGCAGTCGACCTGCATCGCAGAAGAACGATGCACATGCCGACTCAGGGACAACGCCACGGCTGCGGCCGACAACGACCTACTTAACCGCCTCGGCGCACAAGGTTTGTTCGCAAGTGGGAGACCAGTTGGTTGCATCCAGTGTTGTCCACCTGCCTCACTGCAGAGGACAGAGAGGGACACCAGAAAATGGAGGGGGCACAGCACAAAGCCACCAACCGCCAACAGTTCGTCGAGTTGATGCTCGGCACATCAACGCTGCAGGAGTCAGGATCCCTGGGTGCCTTAGTTCTGACGCTATCCAACAGACATGGCCCTTGTCGCATCGGCCCGCCCGGAGCACCTAGCATGGTGCTTTGATGGATGGCGTCTGGCTTCGAGCGAACTGACATGTCATCGAAAGCCCCCCCCCCCTTCCCTGCCTCCGCGTCGAGCATAATTGTGCGACGACAACGGCAAAAGAGTGAGGCAAACAGCCTTCACGACGACGCAAAGCCTTGGACGAACAAGGCGAGACATGCCGGCACTCGAATCATCAGGGAGCATGGGGGGGCACTGAGCGGGAGGGCTTGGCCGCGGCAATCAGGGACCCCTTGCCCAGCGCCACATGTCACACCCAATAACCCCCCTCCTTCTGTCCTCCCCAGTGGTGGTCTCCATCCTCAAGCACCAATCCACCAGGGGGTGAGGATGCGAGGAGGCCGCGGGGAGTCTGGACTTTGATACCCGGTCAAGGAGCCGTGATCACGCCGTTCAGCTCACCCAGTCGGGTTGTATGCCCATCAAATCCAAGGAATGGGGAAAGCGAAGTCGGTTGGCCTGGGTCAGACTGGGAGACTGAACTGGAACCCCCCCCCCCCCCCCCGCCCTCCTCCCTCCCTTTCCACCCTCCCGTCCCCCCACACAGGACTCACAACAAAATTCAGGTTGACGTGTCCGAGTCCCCGATCTGTTGCTGAAAGCGTGCGTCGTCGTCGCGATAGGTTGCAGTAGGGCAGTTTGCTATGACGCCTCATCGTGCCATTGCTACATTGCGGTAATGGAGCTTGGGGACTTGAAATGCTTGCTTTTCTTTTCTCGCGGAACGTTCCGGGCGAGGCCTCTCACACTCTCAGACTCCCTGACTGGGGTCGTGCCGCCCACTCCCCCCCCCTACTGTGCGCTGGATGTCTTTGTGATATGAAAGAAGAAGTATTCCGAAACCCCAGTGCGCCGGCCGGCACCTCAAACAGGCAATTTGCCATGGACCAAGGTACAGCAAGAGCGTCATCAGAGACATGATGGGGAGTATGTTTCGTCCCGTTACTTTGGCACCAGCCCAGCCATCAAGCATGAGCGTGGCCTTGTAGAGGACTTGACTTTTTGAGTGAAGACCTACCTACCTACCTAGCTAGGCACACCTCCCACGAAATGGACTACCCAGCACCCAGAATAGGTGTGTCTGGGCACATCGAGGCACCGACCCGACTTGCCTACCATGCACCCTGTCCCTGGACTGACCCTGAACGACCTCACCACTCACAACCCCCGGTCTCCTCACCATCAAGGCCCCATGTCGTTGGCTTGTCCAGCGTGCTGGCGCGCCCCCGCCGCCAGGCGCCCCCCTGCTAGCTGCTAGCTGCTAGCCCCTCCCCCTCACCTCTCACTTACCTGGAAGATGAAGGGCGGGCGACCTGGCCTGGCCTGAGGTGACCTGACCTGACCTTCAGCTAGGTACCTGGCTGCTACCTCGAAGCTTCCCCACCCTCACCACCACACAAACACGCCCGTAGGTACGGGCTCACACAAACACCGACTCCTCCACGTCCCTAAAAAGGTGCCCCAAAGTACTTATTTTCTCCCGGGTCGCCCTTCCGTTTACTGTAGATTAGTTCCTTCCCGGATCCCACCACCCCTCTCTTTCTCCTTCCTCTCTGCTCTTCACGGTTGCCCGACTAACTCGAAAACCTTCTTCGCTGTGTGGGCCGACTGCACTTGGTTTTCTTCACCTCACGTCGCCTCGCCTCACCTCACCTTCTGCCTCTGTTCTCCTCCTCCTCCTTCTCCCTTTCTCAACTCACATCCCGCACCGCACGCCTCTCTTACATACCCGCTCCCTCCCCCCCCCCTTACCCTCTCCTTCCTCTCACCATCTCCATCACACGCGCCCAGCGGTCCGATCGCCATCGTCTGTACCCCGCCTACAGCAAAACGCGCCCTAGTCAGCTGGAATATCGACCCATCTTCTGCCGCCTCCACCTACCCGCCCCTCTTCTGCAGACGGACCAAATTTCGTCCTTCCTTTGTCTGCCTCCGACAAGAACTACGACTGCGACGCAACCTGACCATCGCATCGCATTCTTCCGATCAGCGTCACCCCACCATGTCTCCTCACGAAAGCCTCAAGGCGACCTTTGCCACCCGCGCGCAGACGGCCACCCATCCCTTGACCGCCTACCTCTTCCGACTCATGGACCTCAAGGCGTCCAACCTCTGCCTCAGCGCCGATGTGTCGACCGCCCGCGAACTCCTCCACCTCGCCGACAAGGTTGGACCTTCTATCGTCGTGCTCAAGACACACCACGATGTCGTGGCCGGCTGGGACTTCAACCCGCAAACCGGCACCGGTGCGCGCCTGGCCCAGCTCGCCCGCAAACATGGCTTCCTGATTTTCGAGGATCGAAAATTCGGCGATATCGGCAACACGGTGCAGCTGCAATACGTCGCTGGGTCCGCGCGCATCATTGAGTGGGCCC
Organism: Verticillium nonalfalfae; assembly: GCF_003724135.2. NCBI lineage: Eukaryota > Fungi > Ascomycota > Sordariomycetes > Glomerellales > Plectosphaerellaceae > Verticillium > Verticillium nonalfalfae. The sequence continues at coordinate 4,359 of NW_021167263.1, read as the reverse complement.
ACATCATCAACGTCAACATGGTCCCCGGCAAGGCCGCCGTCACGGCCCTCGCCGAGGCCGAGGCAAAGTGGCGCGAGCGCTACCAGTACGAGGTCAAGACGTCCGTCACTGTTGGCACGCCGAGGTCCGAGACGTTTGACGAGCACGAAGAGGATGCCATCCCACGATCAACCGACGAGCCCCGCGGCGGGTACCGAGAGGAGGGCCGTAAGGGGAGCATCGTCTCTGTCACCACGCTGACGCAACACTACGAGTCGGCCTCCTCGCCGCGCTTCCCCCGCAGCGAGATGCCTGGCGACGACATTCTCTACGCCGGCATCGAGGAGCCCCCCATGGAGCGCGGCCTCTTGATCCTCGCCCAAATGTCAAGCGCTGGCAACTTCATGAATCAGGAGTACACACAGGCCTGCGTCGAGGCGGCGAGGGAAAACCGAAACTTCGTCATGGGCTACGTCTCGCAAGAAAGCCTCAACACGGAGCCCGACGACGCCTTCATCCACATGACGCCCGGCTGCCAGCTGCCTCCGGAAGGCGAGGAGGAGAACGGCGTGGTGGCGGGCGACGGAAAGGGCCAGCAGTACAACACGCCCCAGAAGCTCGTCGGCCTCTGCGGAACAGATATCGTGATTGTCGGGCGGGGTATCCTCAAGGCGGGTGACCCTCAGTCCGAGGCTGAGAGATACCGCACGAGGGCGTGGAAGGCTTACCTGTCGCGCGTCGCTCAGAACTGAGGGCGGCTCGGTGGGAAAGACGGAATACCCCTGGGAGTTTAATTGATCATTCGCGTTTTTCGTTTCCCCATTTTCATGTTCATTTTTATTTCCTTTTCTAGCTGCACATCAGTGAGCCCGGGTTGATGATTGCCGTTGTTCTGCTGTTTGCTGCTCACATGTTTGGGTCCGTTTTCACTGCACTTTTGGCTCGGGGTTGGGCGGCAAACCAGTCGATATTTAGACAGTCCCAGACCGTCGGAACGGCAAAGGGAAAAAAAGGGGGGAATATCTTTTCTCAAGGCGTTGGCAGAGAGGACCAAAATCAATGAGAGGGAGAGAGGGAGACTATCATGCCTCTTCTCGGGCGCCCGTCAGCCTTGACCCACCTGCCTTGACTTCTTGACTCCCTGACTTCTCGAGATGCACATCTCAGCGGCACACCGCCATCCATGTGTCGTGCTGCTTCTCCTGCTGATCTTGCATCGTCGAAGCTCGCAACCCCTGAACGTCTGATGTTGCTTTCCCCGATGTGCCCCGCCATCGGGCTCGTTCAACCGACTGGCAGATCGGACGTTCCCCCCCTCTCTCTCCCCCCTACCTCCCCCCCTTCCTTCTCGACCAGATCGACAAGGGGGCGCTAGGTCGACCGTAGGTATGAGCAATGCAGATCGAGTCAAGATCGGGGTCTGGCGGCCAAGGCTTCGCTGGTGTTGCAACCCTGCACCGGGTCGTGCACCGGGTCGGTTTGCTCCGGATGGGTAGTCCGGGTAGAACCGCGCCCGAACCACCATCACCCTGCTTTTTCCCCCCTCCATTTTCCCCTTCGCCCCCCTTCTGCCCCGGACGTTGCATGCGCCGGGCATCCGATGCCGACGGAGCCACACGACACCCCGTCTGAAGCGGCATGCCGGATGTAGGTTCCTGCGGGGCTATTCATTGCTCAACTTTGGCTCGTCTTCACGATGGTCTAACTTTATTCTTTTTCTTTTTCGGAACCAAAGTTTGCTCCTGCAGGGTTACCACTATCCGTGGTCGAAGCAGGGTTGATTGGTGGATTTCTCGGCATCACGACTTTCTGTCTGCATGCATATGTCCTGACAAGTGGCGTACTCCCATGGATGCTCCTGGATCCAGCGTTCCACCCAGGTCATCTCTGAACCGGCTCTGTTGAGGGCTCGGACTGCTACTTCGTATGGACATTGCTGTGCTGGCGCGGTGCTGGCGTTTAACCTTCCCGAGGTTGCAGTCGCATCTGCAGTCAGAACGCACTCTACCCACGGTAGGTAGGCAGACGGCACGCGGCAGTCGAATTCGAGCGGGAGCCCATCACAGATGGCGTCATTGTACGCTTGTTGATGACTAGGGGACTGCCGAGTTCCGCATGACGAATCTGCTTCATTCGGTGTTGACTTGGGCGTCAACCATACCCGTAGCCGGTGCGATTGAGGACTCGGATGGTACGGCGTCTGTCTTCATGAGGCCTTCATGTTGGCCTTTCGACCGCACCTAGACAAGATACTTAGGCGTACCTGCTACTGCGTACCTGTTTCATGGCCGAAGCCGACAACAAGCTGGAAAAGACCTCGACACGGAAAAAAAGTCCAAGACACTGAAAATGACATCCAGGACGAAAGGCAGCGTCAGTGGACCACCTCTCGACGTAATAGCGCAAACACTGCGATATGAACCGGCCTTCTCGCCGGCCGAGCATGACCCCACCAATCAGGTCCCTTCGTGCTCGTGGCGCAATGGCAGCGCGCGGTCTTCCGGTGGCCGAGGCTGCAGGTTCGAGTCCTGCCGGGCACGGTTTTGTCTTTTTTGGCTTATCACGGCTGTGGTGTCTCCATGCTATTTTTGTTGCTTGCTCTATCTAGGACAGGTGCTGTGTTGCGGAAAAAGAAAAAAAGTGTGCGAGTGGATCCGAGCCGGACTTTGGACGTGACTGGACGCGTGCTGCACTGCATCGACTTGTCCCGCTGTGCCGTCAGGGGACCTGGTTGAACGCCCGGGCTACAAGGAGGCATAGGTTTGGCGGCCTGACTGTTACTGTTACATTGGGGTGAAGATTTACTTTTGAAGGCAGTGGAAGTGGAGATGGATAGGGCTGGGAAATGGGCCTTGTCTGCCGGTATCTGAGGCGCCCGTCCGCTGCCCAAAATCTGTTCAACTGGCCGGAGTTAAGGATTGCATTGCATGCAGGAGAGTGCCCCTATCTATGACCGCTATTCATGGTATTCTTGAACCACCTTACCTACCTTGACCACCTAGGTGCATAGGGACCTGGTACATAGGGACCTGCAGCGCGAGGCTGTCCAGTTCTGAGCAAAGTCCCAACAGTCCAATACAGATTACATAATCGCAGTGAGGTCCGCTCTAGCAAAGGTGGGTTGGCGGGGTGGCAATTCCAAGGGGGGAGGGGAGAAGGGGGGGGGCGGAATCATGTGCCGGGCGTAAAGAACCACTTCTCCGGGTCGGACATGACGACAAGCGAATTCGATCCCGCCCGCCTTCATTCCCATGCCCGGCGCATTCTCCATCCTGCACCTCACCCTCACCCTCACCTCGCCGTCTCCCACCTCGACCAGGCCACCAGCAACACCATCGCTCGACCACGGCCCCGTCGATAGACCACGCTCGACATGGAGATGGAGGACCACAGGGCGTATGCCACGGCTGATGTGCCCCCCGACGTTCGAGCGCCACCCAAGAAACGCAGGCGCATCGTCATCTCGTGCACGGAGTGCCACCGGAGGAAGCAAAAGGTTCGCCCCGTCCCCCCCCTCCCCATTTCTCGTTTGCCTGTGCCGACTCGACTCCTCCGGCGACCCAAGCTCACCTGACATGGCCAGTGCGATCGCGACCTGCCCTGTGCCAATTGCAAAGCACGCAAGAAGGAATCCGCCTGCCGCTACGAAACCAATGCGCCGACGGCCAAAGAGCGCGGCCAGACGTCCATCGACAGCAGCAGACCGGGACACAACGGGCCGACGCTGCCACCACTCCAGAGCCTCGCCGCCGCCGCCGCCAACTGGGGCTACTCGCCGTCCGGGGGCTCGACCATTGGGTTCCTCAAGAAGATCGAAAGCGCCAACGGCGACACGAGCCTGTCCGCCTCCGCGCCGCCGACCGACGACGAACACTACGCCATCAAGGAGCAATACAAGTCCCTCATCAGGCAGCTCCCGGCCAAGGGCTACATCGAACGGCTGATCAAGATCTACTTCCGCGAGTTCAACCACAACTACTATCCCCTGGACGAGGACATCTTCCTCGTCCAGCTGGCGGAGTGGAACAACCTGTCCTTCAACACGCTGTCGTCGTCGGGGCCGCAGGGGCTGTCGCCTGATCTGCGCGTCTTCCCCGCCCTGCTCTTCCAGGTCCTCGGCACCGCCCTGCTCATCTTGACCGACGAGCCTCACGAGTTCTACGACCACCTGAAGTATGCGGGGAGCATGAGCTTCGAGGACCTGGCTGCCGACTACAGCGAGTCTGGCATGAGCATCCTCAATCTGCTGGGCAAGCGGCACCTGACGCTCTCGGCCGTGCAAACCACCTTTTTGCGGGCCAACTTTCTGAAGCACGTGGGCAAGGTGACAGAATCTGTTAGTCTTCTTCTCTCTCTCTCTCTCTCTCTCTCTCTCTCTCT